>NC_047109.1:70518821-70608705 GCF_902500255.1 Thalassophryne amazonica | reverse complement strand
TGAGAGTCTGTTGCAGATGTATCTTGGCATCCATCCGTCTGTGGGAGACAATGGTGTAGCATCCAGGTGGGTTTTTGTGCTTTGTTTGTTTGTTTGTTTTTTTAACAGTTTTTTCAATTCAATTTTAATTTATTTTATTTAGATAGTGCCGAATCACAACAAAGCTGCCACAAGTCAGGTCTAACCTTACCAACCCCTAGAGCAAGCACACAGGTGACAGTGGTAAGGAAAAGCTCCCTCTGATGATTTGATGAAGAAACCTCAAGCAGACCAGACTCAAAGGGGTGACCCTCTGCTTAGGCCATGCTACCAAGACAGTTGACAATACAAATATACAGGAAGCTTTTGTTTTATCTGCACCTGCTTGAATGACTTATCAGTCCAATGCATGAGTGACAATCTCGTGTACGTGTACTGTGATGCCTGCAGAGGCTGCCGTTGTTGCTCCTTCCTCCTAGCTCATTGCTCAGCAAGGCCTTGGTTCCTCTCCTGCTCAGCCCTCTGTGCACCTGTTCTGACAATAAGGCGTCAAACTGCACCATCCTCTGCACACTGTTCCATGTGTTGACACTGATGCTACACATTTTCATGTCCTTCTTGCAGAGATCCTTGAAGCGCAGGCATGGTTGACCAGCCAAACGAGTGCCCTCTGCTAGCTCACCATATATTAGAGCTTCAGGAATGTGGCCCGGATCCATTCTCCTAACCAAGCCAACGAAGGCACCTTTCACCAAGAATGGTGAACATGCTGCTCGTGTTGGCACGTTCCAAGACTTCTGTGTTGGGCACCTTGTCCTGCCAACCGATGTGCAGAATTCCTCTAAGGCACCTCAGATGGTAGCTGTTGAGCTTTTTCTCATGTCTGGCATAGGCGGTCCATGCCTCACTACCATAGAGGGGTGTGCTAAGCACGCAGGTCTGATAGAACTGTAGTTTTGTCTTCTCGGTGAGGCTGGAGTGGTTCCAGACTCTGTGGCTTAGTCTTGCCATAACTGCTGCTGTCTTCGCAATCCTGATGTTCATCACGGCCTCAATGGAGAGTGAGTTAGAGATGGTTGACCCAAGGTATGTAAAGTGCTCCATGATTTTCAGACTGTACCCATCAACATCAATCTTAGGGGGAGCAACTGTGCCTTGCGCCATGACGATTGTCTTCTTCAAGTCGAAAGCCTTGGTCAGCTTGATGAAGGCAATGTAGAGAGACATTTGTTGCTCTTGACACTTCTCATGTAGTTGGCGTATTGAAAACATCATGTCCACGGTAGACCTACCAGCTCGAAAGCCGTACTGGGACTCTGGGTAAACATGCAAGGCCAAGGTCTGTAGAGGCAACACGGGCGAAGGCCTTCCCAACAGTGCTGAGAAGGTAGGTGCCTCAATAATTATTGCAGTCGCTTCTGTCTCCTTTGCTCTTATACAAGGTGACAATGCTCGCATCTCGCGTGTCCTGAGGAATGTGTGCCTGTTCCCAGCAGAGGCAGAAAAGTTTGTGCAGGTGTTTTAGCAGAGCAGGTTTTCCACTCTTTAAGACTTCACCTCTTTAAGATGCAGATGTAAAAGTGCTATATAAATGCAGTGCATTTACCATTTATACTGTATACAAGAATGATCCTTCTGTCAACTATGAGGCAATTTTGGAAGGTTTGAAACACTGGTAAAATATATGTTCACAATGTCTTTTTATCTGTCACATAAGTATGTTTTTATTTGGTTTTATTTTTAATTTATTGAATTCAAAGAAAAAAATCTAATCTAATCTATATCACTTGTTTCATATATAGGTTGTATAAAGAACAACAACTTGACCAACATGACCTCGAGTGGACATGTTTTTTTTTTGGTAATATGAAGGAAGTTTTAAATTATGTGTGGACCAACTTGTAGCACTCCAGTTGTCTTGCAGAGGACACCGTGAGAAAGCTGTCTGTTCTGGGGTTGTAGACCAGTGGACCTGGCAGAAGAAAACCACAGAGGAACCTTCCAAAGGAGTAGCTGTCCTGTTCAAAGAACATCAGCATCCCGTCCATTGACTGGATACACAGTGAGTGGTGACCTGTCAGACAAAAGATTGATCACACAGAGAATGAGTGAAGTTTCATTTCTCTTCCATCTGAACACTTGTTAGAGTGAGTGTGGTGCAGTATGCTATCTGTGAGGATGGCTGGTGATACACAGCTGTGACAGAGTGACCACATAACAGAATAAATACCCGTCCTACCTCCTCAATACCACAGTGAGGAGTTAGGACATCAGACACACCTGAACTTAGAAGAAGCCGGTACAAGACAGATCAAGTCCAACTGAGAGGCACCTTGTGAGACTGAGTAGCAATCAGGAAGACGTCTCACTCACTGGCACAGCAGTACAATGACACAAAAGGACAAGAAGTACAATCCCAATTCCAATTAAGTTGGGACATTGTGTGAAATGTAAATAAAAACAGAATACAATGATTTGCAAATCCTCTTCAACCTATATTCAATTGAATACACCACAAAGAAAAGCTATTTAATGTTCAAACTGATAAACATTATTGTTTTTGTGCAAATATTTGCTCATTTTGAAATGGATGCCTACAACACGTTTCAAAAAACGTGTCGTATGTTTACCACTATGTTACATCAGCTTTCCTTCTAACAACACTCAATGAAGAGGAGTTTATCAGGCGTGGCACAAACCGGGTGGACACAAATGCAATCTCACACGACTGATAGAGTTCAAAAGGTTTAATAAGAGAAACAGGCAGGTGGTCGGTACACGGGAGTCCAGCAGCGAAGCAAAGGTATCAGAATGGCGAGAGGCTGAGACGTAGTTCAATAACAGGCACAGGTCAAAAAACACGGTGTATAGGCTATCAGAGGCAAAGCTGCAACAAGGTCAACAAACAAGGCAGAGTCAGAATACAGATAGGCAAAAACTGAGCAAGGAACCGGGCTGGAGAGTGTACAGAGACAACAATCTGGCAGTGAGCTGTGAGACTGTGGAGGCTTAAATAACAGGCGGTGTAAACGAAGTGCATGCGCAGACTGATTAGGTAACAAGGTGCATGTGTGGAGGGAAGATTCTAGAAAGGGGGTGTGGCTAGTGGACAAAGATTAAACACTGTGCAAGATAGTGAAGGAAGGGAAACAGAGTGGAGTGATGTAATAGACAAAGACACATGAGCTGGTGGCATGAGTGTGAGTGAAAGATACGAGGCAGGTACAGTGATGTGAAGTGAACCAAAACAGATGGGCGTGAGGGCAAACAGAACAGAGATCAAACAGAAACAGAGGATTAAGAATAGAGCATGAACAGCAACTAAGAACAGAATAAAATACCATAATGAACAAGACCAGAACTAAGCATAAACATGAGAACAAAAAGCGAACCAGTAGATAACATAGAAGATAAATTACATAAGAACTGAATCGGACAATAAACAAACACTAAGACAAAACTGAACTGGAGCTGACTATGATTGAAGAATACAAGCAGATGACAAAACAAAGAAAGACTAATAATTAACAGAAAACAAAACCTGACACTACTGCATAACTGATAACACAAATGAGATGATAAACAGAGAATAAACAAACCTAGAGACAACAGAATAAATGATAACCAAAGAATGAATCAGTGATGAAAGTGTAACACAAGGAAAAGCAATAAATAACTGAATGACTAACTAAATGATAAGATAAAGAATGAAACCAGTAACTAAATAGTAAACAAAGCAAAGCAATAAACACAACCAAACAGACTAACGTGTTGTGTGGGCCGCTGAAGAGGAGGTACTGCTGGCCCACCACCACCAGAGGGCGCCCTGCCTGGAGTGCGGGCTCCAGGCACCGGAGGGCGCTGCCGCCTCACAGAAGCAGCCAGGGTGACAGCTGTCACCCATCACCTGAGACAGCTGATTCCAATCAACAGGGAGGTATATCAGCAGGACGGCATCTCCACCTCATTGCCGAGATATCGCCCTATCAAAGAGGTAACAAGCTCCGCCCAAACGTGCTATTAATTACAGTTGTAATTCTTGTTGATTGTTTGTAGGACAGCTGACTACTGGACAACTCTTGGATAAGTACTCACCTTCCTACATTCCTTTATTGTTGTTGACGAGAGGTGGAATCTCCACCCTCCGTGTTGCTGGGTGCAGCCGCACCCACACCTGACTGTTTCTGTTCCTTGCCAGCAGTACCGGATCCGACGAGCGGAGGCAGTGGCCACCTGGGAGTTCGGGACTTGGCGGCTCCAGTATTCCCGGGGTTCGGTGGCAGAGGAAATCGGGTTGGTTCCGGTTCGACTTGGACAGACGTCTCCTATCGTCGAGCCTGCCCACACGACACTGTTGTAATTGGACTCAATTTCAATATTGTAATCGGCTGTGTTTGTTGTGCCTGTTTCACAACAGTAAAAACAGTGTTATTTGACTCCTCCATTATCCGTTCATTTGCGCCCCCTGTTGTGGGTCCGTGTTCCAACACTTTCACAACAGGATATCTCGGCCAGCGTCATGGATCACGAGGGGCGTCAACCGGCTGTTGAACGGCCAATGGAAGAACAGGGCGCGCAGGCGTCCTCGGGAGGGGTGATCGGTGAGTTGCAGCGGATCCTCACCGCTTTCACGACTCGGTTGGATTTAATGACCGAGCAGAACGTCCTCCTGAACCGCAGGGTGGAGGCTCTCGCCGCACAAGTGGAAGCGCGCCCCCCAGGCGCCGCTGCGGCTCTCCCTCCTGTCGACCCTGTGCGTAACAGCGACGTTCCACTGGTCGTTCAACGACCCCTCCCACCTTCCCCTGAAGCTTACATAAGCCCCCCAGAGCCGTACGGAGGCTGTGTGGAGACGTGCGCAGATTTTCTTATGCAGTGTTCGCTCGTCTTCGCACAGCGTCCAGTCATGTACGCGACCGATGCTAGCAAGGTAGCTTATGTAATAAACCTGCTTCGCGGCGAGGCACGCGCTTGGGCTACAGCGCTCTGGGAGCAGAATTCACGGCTCCTTCTGACATATGATGGGTTTGTGAGGGAGTTCAGAACCGTGTTCGATCACCCTAATAGAGGAGAAACCGCTTCAACTGTGCTATTGTCGATGAGACAGGGGCGTCGGAGCGCAGCTGCCTATGCAGTCGACTTCCGCATGGCGGCTGCAAGGTCAGGCTGGAATAGCACTGCCCTCCGCGCCGCCTTTGTAAACGGACTGTCATTTGTTCTTAAGGAGCACCTGGTGGCTAAGGACGAACCGCGGGATTTAGATGGGCTCATCGATCTTGTCATACGGTTAGACAACCGGTTAGAAGAACGTCGGCGGGAACGAGACGAAGGGCGTGGCCGGGCACGCGCCGTCCCTCTCCCTTCCGGTTCCGACCGCGCTCCGCCTTCCCCACGCTCCATGGCCCCTGCGCTCCGTGGGGCCACAGCTACCCCTGCTGACGAAGCTATGGACACGAGTAGGGCAACATTTAGGGCACCAGATGCACAGAGGAGGCGGGCCCACGGAGCTTGTTTTGTTTGTGGCTCGATAGAGCACCACGTAAGAGACTGCCCGGAGCGGTTAAACACCAACGCCCGCCCCTAGAGACTGGGCTAGGGGTGGGCCGAGACATTCACGTGGGACACACCCACATTGCTACACGACTCCCAGTTACGATCCTTTATGAGGAATCAACCCTGAAGGCCCCAGCACTGGTGGACACGGGCTCTGAGGGGAATCTGTTGGACAGCAGATGGGCCAGAGAGATAGGGCTCCCTCTGGTGGCGCTTACCTCGCCTGTGCAGGTTCGAGCACTAGATGGCTCCCTACTCCCTCCAATCACGCATAAGACACCACCTGTAACTCTGGTGGTGTCAGGAAATCACCGGGAGGTGATCGAGTTTTTTGTGACTCCGGCCACCTCCCGTGTGATTTTAGGATTTCCCTGGATGTTGAAGCACAATCCCCGGATTGATTGGCCGTCCGGGGTAGTGGTTCAGTGGAGCGAAACCTGCCATCGGGTGTGTCTAGGTTCCTCGGTTCCTCCCGGCTCCCAGGCTAGGGAGGAGGTCAGAGTCCCGCCCAATCTGGGGACGGTGCCGGTGGAGTACCACGACCTTGTCGACGTGTTCAGCAAGGATCTGGCTCTCACTCTTCCCCCCCACTGCCCGTATGATTGTGCCATTGATTTGGTTCCGGGCAGTGAGTTCCCGTCCAGTAGGATGTACAACCTCTCACGGCCTGAGCGCGAATCAATGGAGACCTACATCCGGGACTCGTTAGCCGCCGGGTTGATCCGGAATTCCACCTCCCCGATGGGTGCAGGTTTCTTTTTTGTGGGTAAAAAAGACGGCGGACTTCGTCCATGCATTGATTATAGGGGACTGAACGAAATCACGGTTCGCAATCGATACCCGTTGCCCCTGTTGGATTCGGTGTTCACACCCCTGCATGGAGCCCGAATTTTCACCAAGCTCGATCTTAGAAATGCGTATCACCTGGTTCGGATCCGGAAGGGAGACAAGTGGAAGACGGCATTCAACACCCCATTAGGTCACTTTGAGTACCTGGTCATGCCGTTCGGTCTCACAAACGCTCCCGCGACTTTCCAAGCATTGGTTAACGATGTCTTGCGGGATTTCCTGCACCGGTTCGTCTTCGTATACCTAGACGATATACTCATTTTTTCTCCGGACCCTGAGACCCATGTCAAGCATGTACGTCAGGTCCTGCAGCGGTTGTTGGAGAACCGGCTGTTTGTGAAGGGCGAGAAGTGTGAGTTCCACCGCACGTCTTTGTCCTTCCTGGGGTTCATCATCTCCTCCAACTCCGTCGCTCCTGATCCGGCCAAGGTTGCGGCGGTGAGAGACTGGCCCCAACCCACAAGCCGTAGGAAGTTGCAACAGTTCCTAGGCTTTGCTAATTTCTACAGGAGGTTCATTAAGGGCTATAGTCAGGTAGTTAGCCCCCTGACAGCCCTAACCTCACCAAAAGTTCCCTTCACCTGGTCGGATCGTTGCGATGCCGCGTTCAAGGAGTTGAAACCGCGCTTCTCGTCTGCACCCGTTCTGGTGCAGCCCGATCCTAGTCGCCAGTTAGTGGTTGAAGTGGACGCCTCGGACTCAGGGATAGGAGCCGTGCTGTCCCAGAGCGGGAAGACCGATAAGGTCCTTCACCCGTGTGCCTATTTTTCCCGCAGGTTGACCCCAGCCGAACGGAACTATGACGTCGGCAATCGAGAGCTCCTTGCGGTGAAAGAGGCTCTTGAGGAGTGGAGACATCTGTTGGAGGGAACGTCCGTGCCATTCACGGTTTTCACTGACCACCGGAACCTGGAGTATATCAGGACCGCCAAGCGGCTGAATCCCAGGCAAGCCCGCTGGTCACTGTTCTTCGGCCGTTTTGACTTCCGGATCACCTACCGTCCCGGGACCAAAAATCAAAGATCGGATGCTTTGTCCCGGGTACATGAAGATGAAGTCAGAATGGAGTCGTCGGATCCCCCGGATCCCATCATCCCGGAGTCCGCTATCGTGGCCGCCCTCACCTGGGACGTGGAGAAGACCGTCCGGGAGGCCCTGACACAAGACCCGGACCCCGGAACCGGACCGAAGAACAAACTCTACGTCCCACCAGAAGCTAGGGCTGCAGTCCTGGACTTCTGTCACGGTTCTAAGCTCTCCTGTCATCCTGGGGTGCGAAGAACCGTGGCAGTCGTCCGGCAGCGCTTCTGGTGGGCGTCCCTGGAGGCCGACGTCCGGGGTTACATCCAGGCCTGTACCACCTGCGCCAGGGGCAAGGCTGACCACCGCAAGACCTCGGGTTTGCTACAGCCGCTGCCCGTGCCTCATCGCCCCTGGTCTCACATCGGCCTGGATTTTGTCACGGGTCTTCCGTCGTCCCAGGGAAACACCGTCATTCTCACGATAGTGGACCGATTCTCCAAGGCGGCCCACTTCGTGGCCCTCCCGAAGCTACCAACGGCCTAGGAGACAGCGGACCTCCTAGTCCACCACGTCGTCCGTCTGCATGGGATACCATCAGACATCGTCTCCGATCGCGGCCCCCAGTTCTCCTCGCACGTGTGGAGGAGCTTCTGCCGGGAACTGGGGGCCACGGTCAGTCTCTCGTCCGGGTATCACCCCCAGACCAACGGGCAAGCAGAACGGGCCAACCAAGAGATGGAGCAGACCCTACGTTGTGTGACAGCCGCGCACCCGACGGCCTGGAGTACCCACCTGGCCTGGATCGAGTACGCTCACAACAGTCAAGTATCATCAGCCACCGGCCTCTCCCCTTTTGAGGTGTGCTTGGGGTATCAGCCCCCGTTGTTTCCGGTGGTTGAGGGAGAGGTCGGTGTGCCCTCGGTCCAGGCCCACCTACGGAAGTGCCGTCGGGTGTGGCGTGCCGCCCGTTCTGCTTTGTTGAAGGCCCGGACGAGGGCGAAGAACCATGCAGACCGGCGGCGGACCCCGGCTCCCACGTATCGTCCTGGGCAGGAAGTGTGGTTGTCCACCAAGGACATTCCCCTACAAGTGGACTCCCCAAAACTACAAGAACGATACATTGGTCCGTACAAGATACTCAAGGTCATCAATCCCGCCGCAGTGAGGCTTCAGCTTCCGGCCTCACTGCGGATTCATCCAGTGTTCCACGTCTCCAGGATCAAACCTCATCACACCTCACCCCTCTGCACTCCGGGTAAGGCACCACCTCCTGCCTGGATCATCGACGGCGAGCCGGCTTGGACTGTGCGCCGGCTCCTCGACGTCCAACGGATGGGCCGGGGTTTTCAGTATCTAGTGGACTGGGAGGGGTACGGCCCCGAAGAACGCTCCTGGGTGAAGAGGAGCTTCATCCTGGACCCGGCCCTCCTGGCCGACTTCTACCGGCGCCACCCGGACAAGCCTGGTAGTGCGCCAGGAGGCGCCCGTTGAGGGGGGGGTCCTGTTGTGTGGGCCGCTGAAGAGGAGGTACTGCTGGCCCACCACCACCAGAGGGCGCCCTGCCTGGAGTGCGGGCTCCAGGCACCGGAGGGCGCTGCCGCCTCACAGAAGCAGCCAGGGTGACAGCTGTCACCCATCACCTGAGACAGCTGATTCCAATCAACAGGGAGGTATATCAGCAGGACGGCATCTCCACCTCATTGCCGAGATATCGCCCTATCAAAGAGGTAACAAGCTCCGCCCAAACGTGCTATTAATTACAGTTGTAATTCTTGTTGATTGTTTGTAGGACAGCTGACTACTGGACAACTCTTGGATAAGTACTCACCTTCCTACATTCCTTTATTGTTGTTGACGAGAGGTGGAATCTCCACCCTCCGTGTTGCTGGGTGCAGCCGCACCCACACCTGACTGTTTCTGTTCCTTGCCAGCAGTACCGGATCCGACGAGCGGAGGCAGTGGCCACCTGGGAGTTCGGGACTTGGCGGCTCCAGTATTCCCGGGGTTCGGTGGCAGAGGAAATCGGGTTGGTTCCGGTTCGACTTGGACAGACGTCTCCTATCGTCGAGCCTGCCCACACGACACCGTTGTAATTGGACTCAATTTCAATATTGTAATGGGCTGTGTTTGTTGTGCCTGTTTCACAACAGTAAAAACAGTGTTATTTGACTCCTCCATTGTCCGTTCATTTGCGCCCCCTGTTGTGGGTCCGTGTTCCAACACTTTCACAACAAACATGATAAAGTACAAACTAATGAAAGGAAAAACCAGAACATCCACGCAAAGAGTGAAGCCCTAACCCCTGAGCTGGGGCTGCACATGACAGATTTGCAAATCATTGTATTCTGTTTTTATTTACATTTTTCACAACATCCCAACTTCAATGGAATTGGGGTTGTATCAGCCACATGCCCTAGTTTTTTTTTGTTGTTGTTCAGAATTAAACAAGCCCACACAGGAAAATAAAACCTATAATACAACCTTCAGCCCTTTTTGCCCCTGTCATACCAATATTGTCATCAAGGCCAAAACCTCCAAGGCCAAAGCCAAGACTCTGACCACTACGGCTTTGCCAAGGCCAAGGCTTCAAACCACAAGTGCAATATATAAATAAATAAGGAAAAGGGGAAAAAGGATGATACAAATTCAGATTTCACACAAGAAAGAGAAAGAACATGGACTTTTAATTATTAGATAGATAGATAGATAGATAGATAGATAGATAGATAGATAGATAGATAGATAGATAGATAGATAGATAGATAGATAGATAGATAGATAGATAGATAGATAGATAGATAGATAGATAGATAGATAGATAGATAGATAGATAGATAGATAGATAGATAGATAGATAGATAGATAGATAGATAGATAGATAGAATGTAGTAAATGTGGTAAATTATGAAAGAAACTTGAAGAACTGCAGCTGTTTCTAACAAAGGTAGTGTTCTGTATTTGTACAGGTTGTTTAGGTGTCTAAATTTGATATGTGGGGGAAAAATGCCCTTTAATTAACTTCCTAACAGATTACAAATATTATATTAATCGATATTACTCTAACATTAATCTATGTATGCATAATTTCCAGAGCAAAACTATAGCAAAATTTTGTCACACCCAGAGGATCCATGATATGGGAATTGCAGAACTTGTAATTTCCAAAATGCTCCTCCTTTCCACTTCAAGCTTCTTTAAACACCTTATACTGTACTAGTCAACACCAAATTTTATAACTTGGCGGACACATGTACTTGGGTAGCTGATCACCAGTGGTGGGCACAGATAACCAAAAAATTAACTTCGATAACAGATAATCAGATAATTAAAAAGTTATCTTTGATAAAGATAAACCGATAAACCACCCAAAAATGTATCGGAAGTTACAGATAACCGATAACGATACATTCCAGTGTTGTCTCTGGTACATTTGCAACTACTAACAAGCTGAATTTGAGTTTTAACACCACGATCGGTTTTGGAAGCGATCGTTATGCTGCGTTCACACCGGGCGCGATCAGACGCTACAAATTTGCGGAGGTAGCGTGGCGACGGACACACCTCCTTCGCCCGGTGTGTCGCTCTGCTTGGATGGACTTTTGCTGTGAAAATTCTCCCCGGTGCATCATCAAATAGGAGGAGCTTCCATTCCGCTCGGCGTCAAGTCATCATGACGGACCTTTCACACGGAGTGAGTTGTTGTGAAAAGCTCCCAATACAGAGAGTATCATTATTTGCTGCAGGAGCTGCGTCTGGATGACGGCTGCTTTCAGCGGTCCTCTGCGGGACCCAGTTTGAGGACCAACTGTCCCGTTCATGCGCGCACATGAAAACAATAAAAAAAAAAAAAACTACGCTGCTTGCTGCAGCTTGCTCTTCCCCCAATAATTGTGTCATAATTGTGTTTAGAAACCAGTCACCATTTGTTTTATTATACATCTGTGTAGTTAATTAATAAAATATTCTCCACACAGACGATTCACTCGCGCGCGAACATAAAAAAAAAAAAAAAAAAAAGAAAGAAAGAAACTCCGCGGCTTGCTGTGAGGCTGCTCCTCGCTCTTTCCCAAAAAACTCTGTCATAATTGTCTTTAGAAACCAGTCACCATTTTACATCTGTGAAGTTAATAAGTAAAATAATCTCCATGGACCCTCGCACGCGCACGTAAAATAAAAAGAAAAAGAAACTCCGCTCCCCCTGCTGTGGTGCTGCTGCTCGCTCTAAAAACTCTCTCATAATTGTGAAATAAAGGACAAAAGAGACATAAGTCCTGCTCACAGACTGCTACCAGAGACAGGACATGTTCACATCTTCAGTCAAACTCCAGACATCTCCACGTCACTACATATTCAGTCCCTGATTGGTCATCGCGGCGCGAAGAGACGAAAAAGTTCAGATTTTGCAACTTGGGGAGGAGGGCGACACGACGTGACACAACGCCATATCGCGCTACAAACGCGCAAAACGCTCAAAATCGCTTCACTTGCGTCCATCACGTCACACTGCGCGGTTTGGCGCCAAAACGCGTCCTTACATAGGGATTACATGGCAACCTGTGGCTGCAGTTGCTCGCATCGCACCCGGTGTGAACGCGGCATAAGACTGAGCATGAGTCAGCATTTCTATGTTTGACCATGCTGCCCCCTGCTGGAAGCTACACGGCTACAGCACTGAAGCACCCTGAGAGCAGTCACAAAACCAGCTCTCTACCAATCACAATGCTCCAGTCAGGCAGAGGTCTTGAAAAATAAAGGCATCCTGACTTATGGTTTTGTGTGAATACTGATAGAATAACTCAATTAATGTCAATTCTGTCATTTGTACAAAATTAAAATATAACATATATCTTTTAATGTTGAATAATGCACTAATGCTGAGGTTTTGTAACTCACAAGACAGATCACAAAGGATTCTGGGTAAAATGTGCCTCTGCTAAACACTGATTGATTCAATCATTCATTATGTAAACCAACACGTTAATGTGACATGTGTCGTGTGTTGGTGTTTACAGATGATTGAGATAAATGTGCTTTTGTAAAATATTCCATGTTTTATTTGTAAAAACAGGCATTTTTACAGAGCCCTGGAAGTGTCATCGCAAAATGTTTTACACGTGGAGAGAATTTGCGCACGTTTTATGATGTTGTAAAACGTGCACTCAATACTGACACATAAATGTTGGCTTTACACTGTGCGAGAGAATTTTTTGGACCAGGTTTCAGGTTAATCACGCGTCCTGCATCGTGTAGTGTACATGGAGTAACAAGCTGCGTTTAATATCTGACGACCACCTCCTGATCGCCGATCGTATGGTCGAATGAAAATCAAACCTGTTTGATATTATTCTGGTCGGCCGTCGTGAGGGTATCCTGCTGCTGCAGAGCTACAAGTGTCCAACCGCTCGCACTGTGCCTGTGCAAACACCACATTGCTGTCTTGTAATGTTTTTTTGTTGTTGTTTTGTTTTTAAACTTAATTTGTAAAAAAAAAAAAAATACTGCCATGAACACCACTGGCCAGTAGATGGCAGTAGAGGCCTTGAAATCTTTCCAAAACAAAATCCCAGATAATCCGTCTGCTACATTTAAGGTGCGTGGAATTTAACAAACGCAAATACACTAATGTCTATAAACCCAGAGAATATATTCACAAGAGTTTTAGGCACTAGAGTTTAATGCTGCTGTCCGTGGAGCCTGAACAGAGTGTCTGAAATGCATTTGTCCTGTCGTGAACACCCTGTCCTACCCATAATGCACTGCTGGGCTCAGCATGTGCTCACAAAACCTTAAAAATTAGCACATTATTTTAAAACTAAAACATATATCTGATATTTTCACTTTATAAAACTTCAGACATGACAGTAATTTTAAATAACTTGTCCAAAATTAGTTTTGTTAAAATTTGAACCATAAGTTAAAAATGTTTGCCTTCGGTGATATTGCCAACATATCAGTATGGTGTTAAAGGAAATGTTTTGTTTTGTTTTTTTTGTGACTAGTTCTCCTTTGCCTACACAGGTAGAGTGGTTTTTCCTGGAAGTATCTCTCTACTGTTTGCAGAGGGTAGAACTATATACATCTGTTAGGAAACTTTTAACAGGTAGGTCTCAACTGATTTTAAATTTTAAAAATGTCTGCTGTTGTTCAGCTGGGTTTACTGCGTTATCGGTCTAAAAGTTATCGGAGGACAATTCATCGGAAGATAATTAGTCCGATAATGGTTTTTAAAGTTATCTAAAAAGATAATCCAATAACGAAAACATTATCTTCGATAATTATCTCTTATCGGATTATCAGAAGTGTGCCCACCACTGCTGATCATAGAGTCCGGTCAATGGTTTACACTGAGTTGGTATGGCTAATCAGACTGCTCGTTCAGCAAGTGTACCTGAATTCTATCCTAACATTCCTTGCAATGAAAGAATTGAGAAAGCACATATTCTGCAAACCATGTACTATGACATCTCAACTTAAATCAAGAGTGACACTATTTAAGAAGACATAACTGTCAATATTTTGAAAGTGGGCAAGTAATGTCCTCTTTATTCAATGTTCATAAACATAAGCCACGTTATTGCTTGAATGATGTCTTATTTCAGCTGGGAAGTTGCTGTGAGGTATCTTGCACCCTTTGGCTGAATCTGGTGTTCCCATTAATACCTCAACACACACCCAGCTTTAGGTGTGAAAGTGGACACAAAAGTGTGTTTGTTAGACCTGATGGTGGACATATGGAGTAATGACAAGCATGCGTAGCTGTAGCCCAGTGGCGCTGTGTGAACATAAGAACTACAATTAGGCCTCCACGCTTTGTTAAATTCCACATTGCTCCTGACTAGGACAGAAAGACAGGCTCCAAGAGCACAACAAGCTCACATAATATCAGATCAGGTCATGTCTGGGACCACGCACTGGTGCCATGCATTGCCACATTCACCAACCAACCAAATAAATAACTGGTCCATCCCCACCTCCTACAACTAGTCATGTATCTGTGCAGCCAGGTGGAAATATCTATGAGAAAATATTTTGGCTGGTGAAACCACACTGCTACACCCTTAAGTCCTGGTCCCACCGAATAATGAACAGGGCTGTGAAATGAAAATTGTGAAATCTGAGGAAAATTCGCAGGGGGTCGAGCCAGGGTCTAGGGCCCGTGGGACCCCAGAAACCAAATTAAGTTTGTATCTAATGATACATTTTCAGCATGAAAAAAATCTCAAAAGAAGTGCATATTTAAATGATCCTAGATTCAAACTTTCATTTAAATTGTCAATGATAATGTTGAAATAACAGAATATGATGTGGAATTCTAAACCAAATTATGCATCAACTCAGAACAATTAAACTACATGAAATTCATGAAGACTGAAAAGACTGTTAAAGCATTTCAAAAACCACAGCTAACGCTTGTAAAATATTTTGAAAATCTTGGTAACATATCAGTAACATACCTTACAGTAAAAAAGTCACATATTGTTGTGTAAATTCCTGTAAATCCACTCAAAGCCACAGTGTATTTTTCCCATGAAAGAAAGTATGGATTAATAATAAAAATAGTCACATAATCTTTTCTAAAATCCTGTTTGAATAGCACAGTGTTTATTTTCTAGGGAGAGAAAAATTCTTACAGTGTTTCTTGATGGCACAGTTCGCTTTTCCCGTTTATATTTCATATTTGCTCATGAAGCCAGTGACAATTCCACGGATTCTTGTCCTTATCAAAATTTTTTAAACCGTCTTTCTCGCCATCTTCACTCTGTCTGATGTTGCTCCGTGACACAGACATTTTGCAAAATTCTTCTTTTAAAAACTTGACTGCTCTAAAAGTTTGCAATGTCCACATGCTACGTTTAGCTTCAGCGTCTTACAGGAGCCACACAGCGTCCCGCAGCAACCAACCACTCCCGCTTTATGACAACTGTCGTAACAGCCAGGCTTTGAGTGCCATTTTTCTTCCACAAAGTTCCGCGGATCCAAGGACACAGATTTGTATCTGCAACACACAGATCAGTGTCCATGGATTTATAAAACTTGCACGATGATGTACAAAAAGGAAACGCTTTGCGATAGGCCTTTTAAAAACTCAGTGATGATCACAATTACAGAGTACAACACTAACAGCACCCCCCCCATGATGAAATCAGCGGAATTCCTCAGATCCGCGGAGTTTTCACAGCCCTGAATGAAGGATGAATAATGAGCCACGTAGCATGTTTTTTTTTTTTGGTACGAGTCCAGTTATTCAACAAACGTAGGAGAATAGTGGCTCTTAGAGGCAGAATATTCGGCTAATAAGGCTCATCTCTGAGTGTGGCGCTAATTTCAAGAAGTTCAAAATTAAGCAACAACAGCATGGGGCACGAGGTGTACGAGGTACTACGAAAACAAACAAGGATTTTAGAGGCATGTTTGTAGTTAGGACGAGGCTGTAAAAAGCCAATTATCTGAGCACCTGGTGGCTACGAGGACAGGACAGGATATTTTTGCTCCGCCCTCTCGCGCACTTCATTGTGACAATCACACATGCTTTGTGCGCCAGACACTGTATATAAAATAATAATTTTGTAGTGGATTAATCATTTTCTGTCAGAGTTTGGACCTCTAATTGCTTCTGGAATCACAGAGGACATTTGGAACTTTTTTCCGCTCTCTGTCTCATGTGCTGAGGTGGAGAACATATTTGGAACACCCTAAAATGTAATTATTTGTAATGTTGATATTGTAATAGCTTGGTAAAACTGCTGCATGTTCATTCCTTCTTTATAAGCAGCTGTATATGTTTGTTTATGATAGATTTAACGTCTTGTTATAATGGATCAGATGAGGCACGCTCTATGCGCGCTGACGCAATAATTTGCACTCAAGACATCATTCACGCAGAATGCCAGCATGCAAAAGAGCAATTCTGCAGACATTAACAGACAAACACAAAGTTAAAAGTTGGATCATGGTGTCAAAATGACTATAAGCCGTGGAAGAAATAAAGCCAGCGAGAAGAAGTGCAGAGGCGACTGTCCAGGAACCTGTGGTTCGGTTCTAGCTGGTCTGATTACGGAATTGTTTTGTGTTGTGTTTTTTGTTTTTTTTTTTTGGGGGGGGGGGGGGGGGGGTGATCGATCCACACAGTTGTGCATGTATATAATTAAAGCGGCCACCTCATTGTGGTGTCTTTTTTTTGGTCACAGAGAGATGGGTGAACATGCAGAACTGCTGCATTTAATGACTCTGGAACACAGGTGAACAGTAGCCTGGCGCACGGATGCACACACCAGCCGAACTGTACAGGAACGTCTTTTTTAGACTGCGATTAAAAAATGTGACATCTTGAATGGATGCCGTGAATTGAAAACCCACACTTTAAAGGGACGCTGGAGGTTTGGACCAAACCCATGCCTAAACGTGCATCAACACTGCGTTATCATGGCACTACATATGTGGCTTGACGTGTATCATATGCAGGGACACGAGTCATTCAATGCTGGACGGGGCTCAAATGACAGGCTGGTTGTGGCTCACTAGAGGCTGATACCTGGCACATGTGAGGTACAGAGAGGCACACAGAGGCGCCTTAGTAGCGGATACGTGATAACTTAAAACATGGATCATTCTTTGAATAATCGCTGATACACCCATGCATGGCTCATTAATCATGGCTTATTATTTGGTGGGACTGAGGCTTTATTCTGTGTGAACACATCGGCTTTTAAAAAATGCACAATGTAAGAAATAATAGCACATATTTGAAATGCATTTATGTTACATTCATTTAACTGACCCTTCAAAACGGCTTACAAGTAAGGAATCACAATCAAGCTACAGTATGAAGGGGACTTCAGCATAACAATAAATACAATAGTAGAGAAGCTTGAATCTTCGACTGGACTGGGTTGCTTGACGCGAGGACGTTTCGCTTCAAATCGCAGAAGCTTCCTCAGCTAAAATTCTTGCTCTGGAAGTCTGACTTCTGTCTGACTCTTGTAGAGAAAAATAAAACAGAAGCCAACAAAAGCTGGAGTTTTAAACCTAACCAGACCCCTCCTACTGAGAGGCAGACTGCTATAGGCTAGTGACTAAACAATAGCTCTAATTAGCAACTATTGTGCTGTAGTTAGCACACCTAATGGCAGGACAGCTGTCCCTCTAATGATGGGATGGATGCCTTTCTGATGGCTCCCTTGATGACGTGAATGACTCATTACCATGAACAAAAGACTGAAACTCCTTTGACCTGAGTACCCCATTGTAAACAGGGGATAAAGTGTGTCTCAGATCCCCTCCCCGGTTAAGGCTGGGTTTCAAACGTTTCACAAAGAATGCCTCCTTGACCCCTCTCTCAAACCATTTCTTCTCTCTGGCTAATATTTTAACTTCCTTGTCCTCAAACGTGTGGTTAGTGTCTTTAAGGTGGAGGTGAACCGCAGACTGAGGTCCACTGGCGCCCTCTCTGCGGTGCTGGTATAGCCTTTTGTGTAAAGGTTGCTTCGTTTCACCTATGTAGTGTTCATTACAGTTTTCCTGACATCTGATAGAATACACTACATTGCTCTGTTTGTAACTAGGGATCATGTCCTTAGGGTGAACTAATTTCTGTCTCAAGGTGTTAACCGGTTTAAAGTAAACTGGGATTTTGTGCTGTCTGAAGATCCTCTGTAGTTTTTCCCCTACTCCTGCTAAATAAGGGAGAGACACTCCTCTTCTTCTTGTCTCCGTCTCCTGTCTATCTGGTCTCTTTGTTCTCTGGGTCTTCTGCACTTTGTCCAGAAGACCCAGGACTGGGACTGGGACACAGGCATCTCTCCCAGTCACTGGTTCAGATATGTTGATGACACATGGGTCAAAATCAAGCAACAGCAAGTTGAGGACTTTACAGAACACATCAACTTGGTGGACGCCAATAACAAGTTCACACGTGAGGATGCCAGAAACAACCATTGAGCCTTCCTGGACTGTGATGTTATGATTGGAGAGAACAGACAGCTCCAGACAGGGGTTTACAGAAAACCAACTCACACTGACCAATATCTGCTCTTCGGCTCAAACCACCCCCTTGAACACAAGCTCGGGGTGATCAGGACGCTTCAACACAGAGCCCTACAGGTGCCCACGACTGCAGAGGGAAGGGCTAAAGAACAACAACGTGTCCGGAAAGCCCTCACAGTATGTGGGTACCCACGATGGTCCCTGGACAAAGTGCAGAAGTCCCAGAGAACAAAGAGACCAGATAGACAGGAGACGGAGACAAGAAGAAGAGGAGTGTCTCTCCCTTATTTAGCAGGAGTAGGGGAAAAACTACAGAGGATCTTCAGACAGCACAAAATCCCAGTTTACTTTAAACCGGTTAACACCTTGAGACAGAAATTAGTTCACCCTAAGGACATGATCCCTAGTTACAAACAGAGCAATGTAGTGTATTCTATCAGATGTCAGGAAAACTGTAACGAACACTACATAGGTGAAACGAAGCAACCCTTACACAAAAGGCTATACCAGCACCGCAGAGAGGGCGCCAGTGGACCTCAGTCTGCCAGAAGCCACATGGTGGAGGTGATGATCTCGTGGTTAAGCGGTGGGCTTGAGACCAGAGGATCCTCGGTTCAAACCCCAGCCTTACCAGAAAATCACTAACAGCCCTTGGGCAAGGTCCTTAATCCCCAAGTTGCTCCCGGTATGTAGTGAGCGCCTTGCATGTCAGCACCCTGACATCGGTGTGTGTGTTTGTGTGAATGGGTGAATGTGAGGCATAATTGTAAAGCGCTTTGAGCGTCTGATGCAGATGGAAACGTGCTATATAAATGCAGTCCATTTATGGTAGACTCAAGCCTAAATTTGATCTGTTTTCTTATATGACAATCTTTCTCTGTTCCACTCCACTTTGAAGGTATTACTAGTGGTACAACAATTCCATGAGGCACTATTGTGCAATGCTGTGTGCAGTATATGTGTGTGGTGAACCCACATGTGTCTTTTTGAATATTGTGGTCTTTATATTACCAGAGATACAAAGCCCTGGACTTTAAACTAGGATTTTGCTGGTTTATGGTGTAAATGCTCTCTGCATCCTCATCCTGCATTCCACTTGCACTGCACCTGACCACAAACGTCCATGGGCATGCAGATGAGCACAAGTATCTTTAATACTTAAAGAAAATGGGTGCCATGTGTGAAAGCCACAGCAGTGTCAGATGGGAACTCAGACTGGTGCTTGCATAGTACTGTGTTGTCGTGTGTGCCAGGTGGAAGATAGAGCCCAAATAGAAGTTACTAGAGTGTAACACTGGTTCCATGTTAGGTGTGTAATGTTCTAAGAGGAGTTTCTCTGTAATCCACAAAGATTTTCACATGCGAGAGGAAACTGCTGTCATTATGGCAGTAAAATAAGGAGACAAGATCCCTGCTCCACTTGGAATTCCAGGGTTAAGTGAGAACACAACTGTTCTAATTACTGTCCTGAACTTGGCTTTAAATGAGAAAGGGATTGAACATTCCTGTACTATGTACTCCTAATTGTCAGAAGATGAGCATCACAGTGCTTTAACTTTCTCAGAGCCAGCCTTATTCTTCACAAACTTCTAGTTTTGTAGAAGATTTAGTTTACTTCATATACAGCACTAGCCATAATAATGGATTTTCTGTTACACAAACAAGAGTGAAATCTTGTTGACACCTGAACAGGGGATTGTCTTCCAAGAGAAACATTTAGCAGAAATTTGTCAGGCATCTGGTGGTCATTTCAGACAATGAAGAACATCTGACGGGTCAACACAATATAGCCGACAGAATAACACCACACTGTATCATCAATAATAAGAAAAGTGTTATGCACTGAAAATAAGAGCCAGACTGTGTCTTAATAGCAAGTGTGCATGTGTAACTTTGCACGCCCACGCCCGAGAACAACGTGTCAAAGGGCCCAGTATTAGAGCTGGAGGCAGATCCAGACACAGAGACGGAAACAGCCCTGTGTTAATGTCATTAATAAGACATGTTGAACAAGCCCACAGAGCAGCTAACAAAGGACAGAGGTTGGCCGCACACTGCACCGGGCAGAGCCCCACCTCAAGTGTGAGTGTGGAAGGAACAGCGTGCATGCACATGTGAATATCTGCTTCCATGTAATTTTTCTTTTCTGTCAAGTATACCAGTGATTACCAGTAGATGAAGGTTGGTACTCACTTTATAACACACAGATCTACAGCCACTGGCCACTTCATTATGCACACCTGTTCAACTTCTCATTAAAGCACATATCCACTCAGCCAGTCGTGTGCTAAGACACAGTGCATTTATACATGAGCAAGAGGATGTGCTAAACCAAGTTTAAACCAAGAATCAGAAAAAGGTGATTCAAGTAACTTGACTGACTGATTTACTGAGCTACTGTTATTTTTACTCCTGCATCTCTTGGTTCTACAGAGATAGGTCTGTAAAATTTAATAAAAACATCCAACGAATGGCAGTTTTCTAGCCAAAATGATGGCATAGGTCCGAGAAAAACTGGTTTGAAAGGTATCAGTTAGTGACAGAAAAACCAAAGCTTTTTGAACAACTGAATCAATATGAAGCAATTTTGTTTAAATGTTTTAGTGATTTGAAGCATGTAAAGTAAGTCCTTTCGGCTGCTCCCTTGTTTGCACTCGGGGTCGCCACAGCAAATCCAAGGTGGATCTGCATGTTGAATTGGCACAGGCTGCCCTTCCTGACGCAACTCCACATTACATGAAGAAATGTGGCAGGGGTGGGATTTGAACCTGGAACCTTCTGCACTGAAACCAAGCGCATTAACCACTAGCCCACCACCCTTGCAGTGATTAGAAGCATGTGATACATTAAATATGGCGACGTCTGCTGGCCATTCATCAACATTGCACTTGAATGGTACAATCGTAGTAAGACACTGTTATGTATTTTTAATTAAGGTTCTATGTGCATCTTGAATTTTTTTTTTTACTCTATTTTTGTTTAAAGACATTAATAATATACTTTTGTTATAATGTGATAGTGCCATCATAAAATACTGTATGTAACTGAGATATAAATTGGGAAATGCTTGTGCAACTAGGAATTGTTATGAGAATAGTTGTACAAAATGAAGGGGATTTGGGGGTTTTATTTAAAAACAAGATCATTTCAGTGGTGTAAAGCTTGAGTCTGTTCCTCTTCTTTGTTACTACTTTTCCAGTTTTAGAGAAGATCCTCTCACATGCCACAGAAGTTGGTGGCATATGAAGACAGATTTTGACCAGCTTGTAATAATGGATAAACAGCTGCCTCCACCCTCACACTTTATTCACACTCTGAAACACTCACTACACAGACTATCACACAAACATTTTCTAATGTTCTCACACTCACTTTACACTTATCCATTCAGACACTTATGTATAGTGTCTGAATGTCTGTGCCAGTGTGTGTATAAATGTATGATGGTTTATCTAATCTAATGAAACTATACTAATAATGCATGCCAAAACTCTCCTCCTCTAAAAAAAATCCTACACAAATTGCAGAGGGTTTGTGCCCATTTATAAGCATTACGAGAGTTTGATCATTCCCGCCCTGACACATCGCCGATCCACATATGACATAATGAAGCTTCATTTGGGGAGTCACATGATTTTTTTGCAGGGTGAAGGAAAGCATCGAAACATCTTACAGCAACACTTCTCCTTTGAAAGATCAATACGGTGTCGAGCTTTCTGCTTTGAGCACAACTTCACCAGAATCAGTATCTCAAATAATCACTTGTTCTATGCAAAACATGCAGATGTGCATTGAGGGTGTTAAGGACGGATTATGTTCTTTGAATATTCAAGCACATTTAACACCATCTAGCCACACACCCCTGAAGACAAAATCAATGATGAAGAAGGGGAGTACAGCTGAGATGGCCTTACCACCACCTCCCAAGGAGATGGTGGTGGATTTTCACAGATGTTCAGCCAGTCAACATTCATGCGGTGGACAGTGTGGTAAGAAAGTCCTAAAGATTTACAGTCAGTTCGCCCTAATGTGAAATATTCCTATTACCAAGTAGTCCTATAACCAGGTACCTCCATTTCCCACTGGTTATGATGAAAACTTGTAAGTAATCCAATAATCAAATGGGGTTTTTGTTGTGACAACTGGACTATTTCTTATATAAAAATAATACCAAACCAAATTTGACCAGGTCAAACAAACATTTTTAATGTGTGTCAACTTTTACACTATTCACTGAAAACCCAAATCATAAACAGAAACCAGAATATTCACATTACTATATATTTTTATTTAAAGCAATACTGAACATTTAGTGACATAAAGTCAATGATTACTAGATGTGTGTTACAGTACGTTAGGTGACATCTATCTATTCGCCCTATTGAGTTATCCCATAATCCCTTGCTCGCCAGAGAGGCGCTGGAATCAAAACAACATGGAAAAATGACATGACAACAATTGCAAATGAACATTATACTACCAAAATGTAAATTGTTATGCCTTTCATAACATTTATAAGAGACTGCATGCATGAGACCCCTGAACACTTTCTAAAACAAATATTCCAAATATTCTGTGTCTGGTACCTTCAACCTGTGTGGAACTTCATAAACACAAACCCGAATTTCAGACAACTTATATATATTACTCCGGAACAAACAGCATCAACAGTGTAAAGGACAATAAGCAGGACGTTAAGAGAGCAAACTTGACCCACAATAACAAAAACAGGATGAAAACGCAGCTCACACCAATTCCCATTATAAATAACGGAGAAACAACTTGAGATTCTTGTGTGGTTACATTAAACAAATGTAATAGCAACGTCTAATAACCAAGATAATATATTCACAAGAGTTTTAGGCACAATATACAAAGAGTTTTACCTTGCGATGTTTGTGTCATTGTCTTTGTGCAGCAGTTAAACTGCAGCATTATCTGAGCGTCTCAATGCAGTTCTCAATGTTGTTGGCATCTCGTGCAGCTACCTCTCTGAGATTTTGTGAGGTTTGAAACCTCAAAAGGGCAAACACACTTAAATCCACTTACACAGCAACTTGAGTGAGTACTCAGGCAGAGTGTGAATTGGCTGCCTGAGATGCCGGCATGTCTGACACTTTTAATGGTCACCTCCTGAGACATTTGTATTAATACTGAAAAGATATTTGAGTGTAATTTCTACCTGGTATATACAGTGGGGACTGCTTAGTGACAAAGCAAGTTGGCGTTGGGCTAATTAGTAATGGACTTGTTCGGCATGGGGCTATTTAGTCTCTGGGGCCCATCAAGCCAATGCATGAATACACCATAATGTGACGTGAATGATAATCTGTGACTTTCCCTGGACAGGACACCAGTGCATTGCCGGTTACTTGCACAATCAAGGCTGTTCATTACCCATTTATAGCTGTGTGGACTGAGACAATGCAGATGAAGAGCTCCATTTTAATGGAGCATGCAAAACAGACTTGTGCAGAGGGTGAAAACCCTTTTGGGGTGTGTCTCAGCACACTTGGTTGCTTAACCCTCTGGGGCCATATATATTATGAAAGCACAGGTTGTCCTGAAAAAAAGAGACATAAAACCTGATTGTGGGATGCAGGGAGAGCTGTTAACAGCAATAATAAAACATTCATGCCAGGCGAGTGAACTGTCCAAAAAATGCCCTCGGACCCCAGAGGGTTAAGTGGCAGGAAATACCAGCACAAAACTGGAAACTGTGCATTTAAGAGCTGGATATATCATGATCATTACTCATGCAATTTTATAGTCTGAACATAATAATCACATTAAATCATCACTTTAATCTGAATTGTTGCCTCACTTTAATCTGAACTGAAACGTTGAATCAAGTCAACGATTTGGCGGTATATAAATGAAAATAAACTGAAAATTGAAATTGAACTGTACCAAGTGTATAGTACTGTGGTAATTAGGAAACAGACAGAAGTGACAAAAGATTTCTAGCTGATTAATACATTCACTCCAACCCGTTAGAGCACACAATGGACATTAAAGCTTTCTGAGGTAAAGCAGTGCAGCAGTATCATGAGATTTTTCACTTTTTGCTGGGTTTACTCTTATTTCATTTAGTTTCTCAATTTACTTTTGCAGTGTAATTTATGTAATTGCCACCTTTCTCTGAGAGAGAGAGAGAGAGAGAGAGCGTGTGTGAATGAGTTAACAAGAACCTTGTAAAATATGATTTTTTTTTCCCCTATGCCGATATATATATATATATATATATATACACACACACTTTACCCACAGTGGACATAATATGCTGTGAGGCCTCTTATATCAGGTGCCTAGTCTGCTGAATTTAAGCTTTTGCTCTAAAATTTTTTGGAAATAGTATGGAAGCAGGGAGGACATGCAGGTGGATGATGTGACAGAGGAAAATGCAGAGGACAGGGTGAGATGGAAATGTCTGATCTGCTGTGGTGACGAAGAAAATGGAAGCATGGATCGAGCCTGCCTTGAATCAACAATTACCAAGCTGGTAATGTTGGTATACTGGAGTGGCAAATGCAAGATGCCATCACATTAATATGGACCAAAACCTCTGAGGAAGACTTCCGCAATCTGTGCCACAAAGGATTAAGGCTGTTCTGGAGGCATAGGTGTATCTCATGAAGTGCATCTAATAAAGTAACCCATAGTCTATATAGTGAAAATCAAGGTCAATTCTGTACAATTTTAATTAATTAAAATTCACCATTGAGTCAAATCAGATATTTTTACCCTGCTCACCACTTCACAGACACACAGGGTATTGTTTTCACTGCCCTGTGTATGCATCTTTGTCTGTGTGTCCGTGTGCCTGTAGACAAGATAAATCAAAAATGGCTGGAAGAATGTCCTTTCAACCTGATGGGAATATCACTTGGATAGACATCCTGAGGTGACTAGAATTGGGAGTAATGTGATCAAAGGTCAGGATGAAGGAAAACGTAGCCCAAAAAAAAAGCCCCACCTTTTTTTGTACAGCTCTACAACCAAGAAACCTGTTAATCAATCTTGGTGGGAATATTACTTGGATAGATATCCAGAGATGATTTGATTTTGGAGTTCAGTTCAAAGATCAAGGTAAAGGAAAAGATTGTCTGAAAAGACCTTTTTTGTTTTCTTTTTTGAACATCTCAACAACCATGAAGCTTAGATGGATGATCTACATCATATACTAGTCATCAAAATATTTATGATTGATTGGTACTGTGTGAATGACTTTAAAAAATGTTACCCAGAAGTCATATGATGAAGTACATAGTCAAAAAACACCATGACAGACAGAGATATTTACTTTTATATCATACATTTAGATCGTGGTGAGTAGAGAGTGCAGGGTATACATCAGCCCTCTGATGTATACCCCATTGTTTTCTGTCACTTGCCCACTGCAAGTGGTTTTTACTGACAGTTTACAAAATAAACTAATTTCAACTTTCTGCAATTTAATTTTGAGTACAGTGAAATGCACCAAAAAGTTCTGTCTGCTGCCAAACCAACAACACCTGTACGGTGACACTCAGGTTTACACCAGGAACGGCCCCCAATAATGTTTAACAGGAATGTTGTCAAGTATGTATAGCTTACATCTATTCCTCGACCAGGAAATTATTCTGCGTGCATATCTGTTATTAAAACAATTTTGGCCTTCAGCTTTTGCCCATACAAATTCACTGGCAGCATGAACTGGAAACTGTGTTAGCTATGAACATTAATCAACTCCTATTTATTGTTCCTGTCCATAACTTTGCCATTGGCTATGAGTAATACAATGTAAACATTGCAGAAAACATTGGAATGGGACAAAAATAGCAGAGTTTCAGTACTCACATATAGGGAGGAAAGAGGAACTTAAACAGATCCATTCTTCACAGTAATATTGATTTGTGCTGAATTTCTCAGCTTCTTTCAAATCTGTGGCTGTGTATCAATGTCATATTTTGAATAATGCATAATAAAAATTCGTCTGGGCTGTCAGGTAAGCAGAAGCACATTTTACAGTGAACACAGGTCTGTGTTTTGATTTAAGTACATGCTTGACAAGGGTAACTCATGGTGTGTGTGTGTGTGTGTGTGTGTCTCTGTGTGTGTGCGCACACTTGCATGTGCATGTGTGGCCTGAGAGTGACCCAAACCCAAAGACAGCCTGGCTATTAGAGCAGCATTAGTGTAGAGCTGCTATTACAGCGCCTACAGCATTGCTAAATGGCTGCTATTATAGACTTTCACACACACACACACACACACACACACACACACACACACACACACACACACACACACACACACACACACACACACACACACACACACACACACACGCACACACACAAACTAGGAACATTGGAGAGCAGAGTACAGTCATCTGGCTGGTGTGGCCTCTGAGCTGTGGCTATTGCTCTGCAGTCGGTGAACTCCCAAAGCTATCGGTGACATACACTATATTTCTGGACTTGTTTAGATGAGTCAGCCATTCATTAAAAAATGAAATGGACTGCATTTATATAGCACTTTTCCATCAACAATTATGCCTCACATTCACCCAAACACACTCACACCCGGATGTCAGGGTGCTGCCATGCAAGGAACTCACTACACACTGGGAGCAACTTGGGGATTAAGGACCTTGCCCAGGTGTGCTTAGTGATTTTCCAGTCGGGCTGGGGTTTGAACCGAGTATCCTCTGGTCTCAAACCCAGCGCTTAATCACTAGACCATCACCTCCCACATTCATTTCTTTTTGCATTCGCCATCCATGTGTCACATAAACTGAGTGAAACAGACGGGAAAGCTCAGTCATCAAGCAGCCACCACAATGCCAACACGGAAATATTATTCTAAAAACACATCTGACACAGGACGAGACAAACTGGTCCAAAATATAATGGCACCTCTTCTACACAGGGTATATCACGTTCTGCAAAAAAGGTTGATTCATATCATGCAACGCTTGTAAAAATAACATTAAGTTTTAAAAAATTTGTGAATGACAGACTTAACACATATGACACGTCACATATTGTGGGCTGCTGGACAACAGCGATTGTACATGTGGGGTGTTGACACATTACATGTCACGGCCACATCACGGACTGCTTGTTGTAACAGGTGAATGCACTGGTAATGACGGCTGTGCACAGAGGTGATCTGATGACTGTGATAAACTGATCTCTCGCCTTCACATGCACCACAGTGATGCATTATATGATTACAGTCCATACCTTGGATGTCTTTCAAAATCCAGTAGAGAGACATTGCAGGTCTTGGAGGAAGGACAGACAACAGCGCTGCTCTCTCCCTCCTCTCCCTGTGTTTGTCTTCCAGACTTTCCGACTTTGGGTGACAATCGGACTGCACTTGTACGGCATTCGAAGCGCATTCTTTATATTCTGCATTCTAACAGCAATCTAGGTATTCCTACAGTGTTCCATCTACATTTGGACAGTCTGAACCTCACTTTCAAATATGAGAGTGATGGAGGTATGTTTGATTAAGATATAATGCAAGATATATATTAAATGGGGTTTTCAATGTTAAATTTAAATGGCCACAAAATCTGTAATCTGGATCAGATGCAGATCAAACAGTGACAGTCGATAAAGGATACCATCCTACATAACACTCTCGAATATGAATGAAATTTGATCTTTTATGAAAGTTATACATTTTTGGAAATTCATTCAATGTTGAAGGGAGATATTCCTAATTTTCTAAGATTTTCCTGACTTTGACCTTGAAAATGCATCAGTTCTTGCCTATCAGGATATGAATTTTCAGTAAAAATTTCATAACGATATATGAAAAACTGTGGGCTCCAGGCTGTTCACAATCAAACAGACAGAGAAACAAACAAACAGGGGCAAAAACATAACCTCCTCTAATTTCGATGGCGGAGACAAAAATGAGAATGATTGAGGCACTTTTGATTGAGATATAATGCAAAATGTACACCAAATGGGCTGTTCAATAGTAAATTCAAATGTCCACAAAATCCACACTACGGATCAAACTTTGTCAGGCGATAGTGAGTGCCAGTCTGCACCTCACTTTAAGATATGAGAGTAATTGGGGCACGTTTGATTAAGATATAATGTAAAATATACACAAAATGTGGTTTTCAATGTTAAATTTAAATGGCCAGATCAAACACTGTTAGTCGATAAAGGATACCATCCTACATAACGCTCTCTAATTTGAAAGAAATTTGATCTTTTTTGACAGAGTTATGAATTTTGGAACATTTGATGAATGTTAAAGAAAGGGATTTTTCCCATTTCCCAAGATTTTCCTGACCTTTGACCTATGGCCATGAAAAGTGAATCAGTTCTTGCCTATCAGGATATGAATCTTCAGTAAAAAAAAAAACAACAACAAATCCATAATGACACATGAAAAATTGTGGGCTCCAGGCAATTCAAACAGACGAACAAACAAATGGGCGAAAACATAACCTCCTATAATTTCATTGGCAGAGGAAAATATGTTTCTCCAGCTTTGTAAAGATTTACCCCCAGATTTGAAATGGTTTTGAGGCCATATTAAGTACAACCAACTTTAGTGACAAATGGTTCAACAATTTTTGAGTAAACCTGCTAACAAATCAGCTAACAAACATACTTCTGTCAAATAACCTTTTGTCAGAAGATATAAAATCATAATTTTATTAAAATAAATAAATAAATAACAGGCAACAACATGTAAATGGAAGAGAAAAGGCAGGGGATTTTATGAGGCATTATACAAACCTTCACACACTCTTAGCATACAATGAATGTAACATGAACTATAACATCAAAATTGAATGTTTGCATCAATCAAAACATTTAACCCCAGAACATGCTATTTAGAAATATATGCACAACAGCAGGAAAAAAGATAACATGAAAATGTTAAAATGCTAACCTAAATATTAACACTGTTGCATAAACAATGAACAGTAACTTAAATGAAGCATCTCGTACTGTAATGTGCAACAAATGCTGCTAAAATAGTGATTTATCTTTATACTGATAACAAATTTTTTATGTTTTTGTCCCGATATTTTTGCTCTTGTCAAGTGCTGCAACAACAGGCACTGAATTCCTAAATATGTTGTTAAGTCAGCATTGTTTCTTCTAGTTTATAACTGCAATTTCAGGGCCTGTACTGCCATCTAGTGATGAAAATAGAGCAGCAAAATTACAAAGACAGCAGATATTTATTGGAGAGAAGAGAAGAAAGAAGAGAAGCTATGCAGTTTCATTTTGTTTTTAGAGCTACATATTTTGAAGTGATTGTTTTTAATAGTTTAACATGATATTATCAGGTCCTGCTGCTGTAGTGTGAGAGCTGCATCCGTGCATCAAGAGCCTTCACCATGTGATGACTCAACACAAGTGGTCACAGACCCTTCATATTTGGGACATACTGTAAGTCCATCTCAGAGCTCTTTCATCAGTTCAGACGGTGCCTAGGTCAACACATTTTCTATGGGTCATCTCCCAATATGATGGGAGATGCTGGTCCTTCGGAACAGATCTCTTGTTACTTATGATATTCCTCTGCATCTGTAGTCACCCTTTGACAATCTGATGTCATTATTTTGCTTCTTTTTGACAGAAACCCATTAAGAAGTTTGTGGAAATAAAATTTGGGTTTTATTTAGGGGAGACATTTGAAATATTACAAGGAAATGTATGAACAGAAAGAAAGACAAAAGAAAGTGGGAAGTGTGTGGATTTATCAGAAATTAAATGAGTGCATGACATCTACAGAATAAGTCAGGTTTTTAGAGCAAAGCAGCACATGCAAACACACACACAATGACACGCATGTGCTTTCAGTATATGCCAAAGACTGAGTTTCCTAGGTCCACACTTTTCTTTTAGTCAATCTCTCTCTCTCTCTCTCTCACACACACACACACACACTATAAACATTGAATGAAGGGTCCATCATATGCCAGACCACAGTGTCTGGCACTTTCCGTTTCTCTCATTCATTCAGTGTCTCTCATATACACACCTTAACAATAAATTCTTTATTTGGAAATGCAGGGTTTTTTTTCCCACTGATTTAAAGGGGTTTCCCCATGTGTGTGTTTTTTCTTGGATGCCTACAAGCCGAGGGCATTCCCCTCAGTTTTTCCAAAAAGTTAATTGACTTGAGAGTTAGCAGCTATTTGACCTCTCTCTCTCTCTCTCTATCTCTCTCTCTCTCTCTGAGACTTTTATAGTTTTCTGTATTAGTCTACTCTCTCCAATTACATATTGTGCCAAGCTGCAAACACAGATGTTCACTCAAACATGTGGAAAACCTATGTCAGCCAAAGCCCACTTTGGTCAGTCTGCCACAGCTCCTTAAGATCTCAGAATTCATCAGAAACACTTCACTATTTTACCATCTAAACAACAACAAAAAAACATATCACATTGGACAATTCAGCGTTTTACATTCAATGGTCATTGTTCTTCCTGTGTGTTCCTCTTTTTATTTTTTACTTTGTACTTTTTATTCTTTATCTTTTGGTGGCAGCTGGTCTGCTCTCTGTCAGCCTGATCCCATCAGATCTCAAAAGCTAAGCAGTGCAGGATCTGGTTAGTACTTGGATGGGAGACCTCTTCGGAATACCAGCAGCTGTGTGTGTTTCTCCGGGTAAAACTGGAGTTGAGTCAGGAAGGGCATCCGGCGTAAAACCTGTGCCAAACACCGATGCGGATCTGGCTGTATCCGCTGTGGCAACCCTGACCAATATGGGAGCAGCCAAATGGACAACAACATTCTTTATCTTTTGGTTGCATCTGTTTGAAGTCAACACAACCCTGTCCTCTGTATCTTCCTCTGTCACACCAACCACCTGCATGTCCTCCCTCACCACATCCATAAACCTCCTCTTTTCCTTCTGCCTGCCTCGTTTCTTCCATCCTCAACAGCTACCTATCAATATAAAAAAACACTATTAAACAACTATACTATTAAAAAAGGAAAACGCTGGCAGCAGGGATTGCCAGAATAGTACTGCAAGAACACAGTAAAAAATATGTAAATAGAAAATACAGTGAATTTTACAAGATAAAACAGTTGTAATTCTGATATATATATATATACACACACATAAGGAGAATGGTGTAAAAGGCAGCCTTCAATTCGGGATATTCTGTCTTGGAAGCAAGCGCACTAACTTGCTTGCACCACCATTCTGCCACATGGTGTGAATCAGTGTGAAAATTTAATGAACTGCAGAATCTGTTTAGTGTTACTGATATAGCCTCTTCACTTTTCTACACAGACATGATTTTTTTCAGAACTCCGTATATTAACATGTTGTTGTTGTCCATTCGGCTGCTCCTGTTTTGTTGCCACACCGGATACAGCCAGATCCGCATCGGTATTTTGCACAAGTTTTATGCCGGATGCCCTTCCTGAGTCCTCTAGTGTAACCTGGAGAAACACACACAGCTGCAGGTGTCCCAAAGAGGTCTCCATCCAAGTACTAACCAGGTCCCGCACTGCTTAGCTTCTGAGATCTGACGGGATCAGGCTGACACAGAGCAAAACAGCTGCAACTCCTTGTATTAACATACTTTGCTCAAATACAGTAAAATAAGTAATATGGCAATATGATCTACAATTCACTGTATTTCCAGAGTAGCGCCTTTTATGTGACAGCACAGTGGCGTAAATACCTTGTGTGCTTGTCTCCCCAGTGAAAGACTGACTCCACTGAATTCAGGAGGTGATCTCGATCTGTATCCGGATTCTGGATCAAGATTTCCCTTTATATAGGCTTTGAAGGATTACTTCAAAACTGCTTAACAGATTCTCATCAAATTTGCACCACGGATAGATATTAGGACATGGAAGACTCCACTGAATTTTGGAGGTGATCCGGATTGGCGGACGTCAGAAATCTCTGATTGCTCTTGTTTTTATGGTATTTTTACAGAATTCTGCCAGTTTTTTAACCGTAAAAGTTTGTTTGTTTTTTACAGCCCACACCCCTCCTCTGCACATGCCCAAAGCATCTCAATCTCATTTCTCTCACCTTTTCTCTAAACATTCCTACTGTACCTATGCTGTTCTTCTGTTATGGTCATTCCTAATCCTCATCACTGCCAAGGACAATAGTAGGATTTTCAACTCTGTTACCTTCAATTCTGACTCCTGTTGTATTGTCAGAACTCCCACATCCAGACCATGAAGAATAGCTGGTCTAGAATGTTACCAATCACTCCTGCTACTATTCTCTACCCATACCACCCTGCCTGGACTTTCTTCATCACTTTTATACCACACTCTCCATAACTTTGAACAGCTTTGAAGAGACCCAAAGTATTCAAAGTCATGCCTGTTCATCACCTCTGCTGCTTGAAACTGCACCATTCCGTCACCCTCCCTCACATTCACGCACACATCATCCAGCAAATACTATATTTCTTGCTCCTCCTCTCCAGAGAATAGCTCCACCTCTCCAGACTCACTTCATCCTTCTCAATACAGATTACAATGTAATAAAAAAAACATCATAGTGCATGGAGACCTCTCTCTGATCACACAATTAAAAGCAGGGCAGAAGAAACTGGACATTTATACAACTGAAACTCACTTAGGCTATGTTCTGTCACTGCTCCAACTTTACACATGAGAAAGTCAACATCTTTCCAGCCTGGGAAATTGCTGTGAAGACCTAATCTGAATTTGGAAAATGTTCCTTGAAGCCTATTAGCTTTCAAGGCAAACTGCCTTGTTGCCTGTCATCATTTCTGGACTGTGTCAGCATGGTGTCTACCTATATTCATGGGATATGCTGAGTTATCATTGCCTCCATTCTCAGCATTTTGTACTTGTACATACACTCAACAAAAATATAAACGCAACACTTTTGGTTTTGCTCCCATTTTATATGAGATGAACTCAAAGATCTAAAACTTTTTCCACATACACAATATCACCATTTCCCTCAAATATTGTTCACAAACCAGTCTAAATCTGTGATAGTGAGCACTTCTCCTTTGCTGAGATAATCCATCCCACCTCACAGGTTTGCCATACCAAGATGCTGATTAGACACCATGATTAGTGCACAGGTGTGCCTTAGACTGCCCACAATAAAAGGCCACTCTGAAAGGTGCAGTTTTGTTTCATTGGGGGGGGATACCAGTCAGTATCTGGTGTGACCACCATTTGCCTCATGTAGTGCAACACATCTCCTTTGCGTCATCCGTGAAGAGAACACCTCTCCAACGTGCCAAACGCCAGCGAATGTGAGCATTTGCCCACTCAAGTCGGTTATGACGACGAACTGGAGTCAGGTCGAGACCCCAATGAGGACGACGAGCATGCAGATGAGCTTCCCTGAGACGGTTTCTGACAGTTTGTGCAGAAATTCTTTGGTTATGCAAACCGATTGTTTCAGCAGCTGTCCGAGTGGCTGGTCTCAGACGATCTTGGAGGTGAACATGCTGGATGTGGAGGTCCTGGGCTGGTGTGGTTACACGTGGTCTGCGGTTGTGAGGCTGGTTGGATGTACTGCCAAATTCTCTGAAACACCTTTGGAGACAGCTTCTGGTAGAGAAATGAATATTCAATACACGAGCAACAGCTCTGGTTGACATTCCTGCTGTCAGCATGCCAATTGCACGCTCCCTCAAATCTTGCGACATCTGTGGCATTGTGCTGTGTGGTAAAACTGCACCTTTCAGAGTGGCCTTTTATTGTGGGCAGTCTAAGGCACACCTGTGCACTAATCATGGTGTCTAATCAGCATCTTGATATGGCACACCTGTGAGGTGGGATGGATTAGCTCAGCAAAGGAGAAGTGCTCACTATCACAGATTTAGACTGGTTTGTGAACAATATTTGAGGGAAATGGTGATATTGTGTATGTGGAAAAAGTTTTAGATCTTTGAGTTCATCTCATACAAAATGGGAACAAAACCAAAAGTGTTGCATTTATATTTTTGTTGAGTATAGTTAAGACCATTGTGTGTGTGTGTGTGTCACACCCTTTTGTACATTATGTTTGTGTGCAATATATCCATAAAACCATTGTGTTCCTCAAAGCCCTTGCTATGTGACATGCATCTAGGAACTCTGCAGGAAAGTCATACCTGTGACTCCACCAAAGGTGCCATAAGTCATATTGCATGCAGTTCTTTGAAGGTTGTGCTCATAAACTAACTTCAGCTGGTACTGGTCACCGTGCTCCACATTGCCTGCAGTGCCTGCACACACAGGTTATAAATAACATGTTCACAGTATAGACCATTACTTCAAAAAGCAATTTAACAAATCTTATTCATTCAATAAAAAAAAAAATGCTGACTAATGTCTTAACCTTCCAGAGGTATGTGAATTGTATACACTTGGATGAAAAGTGAATGAAATGTTCACAGATGCAAACATGGTTAGGGAGACTAATAGGTGGTAATCATTTGGTGAAAACTGGCTATTTGAAAGCCAGTTTTCACCAAAGGGTGAAAACTGGCTAAATCGGGGGCAAAGCTCTCGATTTACCGATCGATCTACGTTCCGATCCTCACCTATGGTCATGAGATTTGGCTCATGACCGAAAGAACGAGATCGCGGGTACAAGCGGCCGAGATGAGTTTCCTCCACAGGGTGGCTGGGCACTCCCTTAGAGATAGGGTGAGGAGCTCGGTCACTCGGGAGGAGCTCGGAGTCGAGCCGCTGCTCCTCCACGTCGAAAGGAGTCAGTTGAGGTGGCTCGGGCATCTTTTCCGGATGCCCCCTGGACGCCTTGCTAGAGAGGTGTTCCGGGCACGTCCCATTGGGAGGAGGCCCCGGGGAAGACCCAGGACACGCTGGAAGGATTACATCTCTCGGCTGGCTTGGGAACACCTTGGGGTTCCCCCGGAGGAGCTGGGGGAGGTGTGTGTGGATCGGGAGGTCTGGGCGGCTTTGCTTGAGCTGCTGCCCCCACGACCCGACTCCGGATAAAGCGGAAGAAAATGGATGGAGGGCTATTTGAATTACAAACTGTTGCATAGATGTATCGAACAAAATGCAACATCTTCAAGAAATGCCATCTGAAAAGTAGGATCTCTAATAAACAACATGTACAGTAGGTCATTAAATGGACACACAGCACCACTTCAAGTCAGACACCATTAAGGTGGAGGAGGCATGTTGGCATGGGCTGCTATTATTAAGGATGAACTAGGAGGGAATTTTTGGCTTGGACATGGACTTAAAATAAACTCCCAAACCTACGGCCAGTTTTTAGAAGATACTTTCTTCAAGTTGTGGTACAGGAAACAGTCTGCATCATTCAAGAAGGCCATGATTTTTATGCACGGCAATGCTCCATCACATCACATCACGCAGGCTTTATCCAAGTAAATATACAGTCTATGCCTACTTTAGACTCTCATATGCTTCTTGCTGTACAAAGTAGCCATACAGTAGACACCTTTCCGATGGACAACACTGCCCATGAATGATTTTATATGCTCTCTCTCAGAAGGACACCACTTCCCTTTGTGCTTGTCAACTACTGTACCGGAATAGTATTGATGAGTGACACTAACTAAAGTAATTCACACAGATGTGTAAAAACAATCATCAAACATCAAACACTTGAGAAAGTGGGAGGATTTACAGAGGTCACACATGACAAAGCATTTAAACGTGTGTGTGTGTGTGTGTTAGTTACCTGAAACAGAGTACACTGACAACTTCCTTGGATGAAGGACAGCAAGGTGAAGAAGTTCTGAACACCTAAAGAACGAACAGACTATATTTTAATATATTAATATTAATATTTTAATCTACTGAGAAATAAATAAAAAAGTATAATATAAACGTTTTGAGAATTATACATGTGATGAACTTAGATTAATTAACTGCAAAGTTTGTAATTAATTAAATATTTTTTTTAATTACCTTACACCACTAATAGTGTGTAATTTTAAAGACCATATAATGGAAGATTAGGCTCACCCTATAAGGATAATCGTAAAATATATACTATATATAAATGCATGTATATATAAATATATACATGCACACAAAACAGTTTATAGCTTGAAATGAAATGGATTTCTCTGCAGTATATTTGCAAGTTGTACTTAATTAAATTCATTAAGGTCATTGACATCCAAAATATGCTAGAGATTTTTTTTCCATCCTATTTTCTTAAGCAGTGTTCTTTCAACACTGAGACCAGAAATATGCCAAACACACGTAGCATGTTGGGACCCTAAAAGACAGAATTGTGTCGGACAGAACTGAAACTATTTTGGCATTTCTAGTAAAGTGCTAACATGGCTGAGATCTCACCTGTCTAGAGTTTTTAATAAAAAACTAGAGTGTTGCCGTGGGGATCCATGGGCTCTAGATTGGGTAGTGTTTATAAAATAGGTAGCTAACATTTTTCAAGGGTGATAAATTGTGCAAAGTTTCTATAATGAGTTGGAATGGTATGTGATTCCACAATGTTTTTAGAACCTTAGACCCAATGTATTTATAAATTGTTTAGGTTCTTGCTATCATATACACACTATTAATATTATTATTGTCATTATTATTTATAACTGTTTTCTTTTTACTTCTAGTTTTTCATTTAATTTTTAAATGGACCACAATGTAAATAAGTGTTTTCACTTTCTTGTGTCATACATGCATTTATAACATATTTACAATTATATTATGTACTTACATTGAACTTATTAAATAAAATCATGCACGCACTCACGCGTTAATATACAGATGATTTACCGCCCCTTGCTGGATTGGCGTCTGAATCCAGAAAGTAAATATCAATGTCCATTGTTCAGTGTTGTTAGCTAATGTATGTAGCTTCTCTAAAAATACTAGTTCTAATAACATTCGGTTTTGGCACCATTCATTCTTGACCCAAAATACATAAACATACTAAACGGCAAAGTCAGCTTTCCCCAATTTGCGCATGATCAAAATTGCATGCACGCAGGCAGAGCTTTTCGTCTTTTCTGAATTCTGCTGTACGCAGATGCTAATCTGACAAACAGAGACTGTGGCTGAAGACATTAAAGCACTATACTTTTCACTTATGTTATCGGGAGCATGTCACTTAAGTCACTCGTGGTAACAGCAACATAACACTTAACTGAACTGACTGAAGCAACTGAAATACAAAAACACAATAAATCAATAACACTAACAACACTGTTAAACTAACATGAACCACAATAACAACATTTAAAACCCCAACACTCCCATGGTGAATTGCAGCACAATGTCCAATGTTTACTGGTTAGCTATTTACACTAATTCTGGAGGTCACCTGCTGTTTTCTGTCCACACAGCACCTCTCAGTCAGACTATACATATTCATGGGACTGATGTTTACAGTTCTGCTGACAACAGACATGTAATTGTCTGTTATTGCTAATAACATGTCTCATGTTGCAAAACTGGAGGCTTGCATGGCAGCAGTGGAGTATCAGATGTATTCAGATGGAATGTTTTACTTTTAAATTCAGAGAAGCCTGGGTGATTATACAATTCAATATAGAAGAAAACCAGTTTCTGTCTTTTAACTTTCATATTTGAGAGGTGATCAAAATTGGAAGTTATCCCTTTTTCACATGTGTAACATCACTATAATCAGGTTTAGGTTTATACTGTACTAGCTGAGTTACCCATTCTACACACGGGTAATAGAGAAGAATTTTAGCCATGTCATTGTATATTTCATGTCACTTTAGCTAAGATGTAATAAATTGCATTGCATTGTGTGTATGCTGTCATCATTAATTTTCATAGAGCAATTTGTGACGTTCATGAGTCTCAAGTGAATGATGATAAAAGGTGATACCGTACACAGCAAGTACATTTGAATTGAAAAAAACGCACGCTTTAACTTGCACGCGGTGTGCGCTGGCCTATTCGGATTATAAGTGCACCCTAGCCAGCCGCTACTACGTAGTAAGTAAAATGTGATGCTTGCTACCTGACCTGAGTACCACGTGAACTGCAAAAGTAAGGGCTCCAGTGAGCGGGTCGTGATTGAAATTAAAGGACATGTTCGCACGCGTGCTTAAACTTGCATGTGGCGCATGTTGGCTCGTTCGGATTGTAATTAAAATGCACCCTAGCCAGCCGCTACTGCATACTAAGTATAAAGTGTGATGCTTGCTATCTCACCTGAGTACCACGTGAACTGCAAAAATAAGTGAGTGGGTTGTGATCTAATATATATGGCTGAACGTGTGTGTGTGTGTGTGTGTTCGCACACATACAGTACGCTTTCAACCTAAGGGTGCCAGTGACCTCCCACTTGGTGCCTCCAGTCACCATAGCAAGTTTGGTGTTGATTGCTTAATTACTGTGGATGTGCATCACGAACACACATACATACACAGTCAGCTTTATATATATAGATGAATATTGCTGAGACTGTGATTCATGCCTTTGCGTCTTCTAGAACTGATTACTTTTAAGGTCCAATTCTCTGGCTTACCCTTCAAAAAATTGAGAATTCGGCTGCAACAATTTTGACCAGATCTGGGAAATTTCATATTACTCTGTTGTTGGCCACCATGTGTCTACAAGATAAAACTAACTACATTCAGGTGATTTAGGTTTACACTTAAAACTCATCTTTTTCTTAGTTTTCACTCATTATTACTTATTATTATTATACAAATTAGTTCATGGTTTTAATGTATTTAACTAACTGTGATACCACTTGACTGCTCTGGATATTGTTCCTGCCTATGGCTGTTTCATTTGATTTCTATTGTTTTATTGTTTGCTTGTTGTTTGTTTTATTACATTTTTATATACAAACACAAAAACACAGATGTTACAATACAGTGGTCAGATGTTCATATTTAAAATCATTGAATCTAAGACATGTTCGAAGTCATACTACAAAATCACAAACAAAAGCTGCTGCATGTTTTAGTAATTCATCCATCAAACCATCAAATTAAATGTCTTTGAGGGAAGGAGTCCTTGGTCTTTGCCCAAATTTACAATGTCTACTCACGAGACGAACTTGCCCACTTCCACCTGGATGATGACATTTTGGAGCTGGATTTCTAGAAGCTGGGAAGCAGCAACACCTTGACCTCCCTCCGCAGACTTATTGGCATGAGGGGAGAAAATCCGTAGCATCCCCATATAACTTCCCACCACCACCTTGTCTGTAAAAAGGGGGAACAAAATAAATAAAAGAGGCCAGATGCAATGTTTTTTATAGGACCCATGTCTTTGTGGCACATCTCTTCTCATTGTGAAGAAGAGTTTTCTCTCACTCTCTCTCTCACACACACATACGTTTGGTGATTACTACTACACTGTATCTTTGTAAACAAATATACAACAGAATAAACTTTCAGTATAGTGTTGCTCTAACTTATTTTGCTACATGTTGCACAGACTGACCATGTCCTGTGCCACTGTTGTCCACATCCCCAACACATAGACATCCCTGATCAAACTCCTCACTGTTGCCAAGTGACGCTGACCACCAGTCACGAGCCTTGAACAAAGACATGCTCCCACTGAATGGACAGAGAGAGAGAGAGAGAGAGAGAGAGAGAGAGAGAGAGAGATACATGGACAGAGACAGACAGAAGGACGTTAGATGTCTTCTGCTGCATGAATCTGATTGTCACAAGATGTGTAAGTTCGCCACACAATATTTAGCCAATTTGGTTCTCAAGTGAAATTTGTCACTGTCAGGAAAAAAATATTCACTTTCCAAGTAGATCAAAAAAATGTGAGTTCCATATTGCCATGAATGCAGTATTTGGACACATTTAGGTTATTTGCTACTGGTTCTACTAACAATCCAATAAACCGTAGCATGATATTGAATGATAAAGAGTCATTGTATCAAACACTAAACACATGATAAATTACATGTCAGATCTTGTTTTTACTTCTGTAAACCAAACTGATCTTCTCATAGTATGGTTCATGATAAGTAGTAAATATAAAAGCAGAAAGCAAATTTTCTTAAGAAACTGACCATGACATTTAAAAATATGGACAATACTAGAAACCTGAGTCCAAATTAAATTTCGATTGGCATACTGCAGTGGAAATACAGTAAAATGCGCCTAAACCATCATCATATAAACCGGATACTTGCATTCATCGGACAAAAGCAAACGTCCCAATGCTTCTGTATGATTTTCCATGCAATAAACATCGTATATTCCTGATTTTTAAAACAGATTTTTGCTCAGATAGGACAAAATGTCCCACCCCATCACAATGTATTTCTATTAAAAGCCCTTGCATGTACCGGACAGAGCAGTCTGGACATGTCCAGTCACAACAGAGATACAAAATGAGCACTGACACTAGCAGATTCAAGAAAAATGGGCATCATATTTCTTTGATTCAAAAAGCTCAGGTGTTTAGTTTTTTGCTCAGATATGGTGCCTAAACGAGGCAGGTCTTTATTCAAGGCCGGTGATTATTAACAAAATGTTGCTTGCTGCCTGCAGGCTCTGTAATATGGTGTTAAGTTTCACACATATCCCTGGGTGTGGAGAACCAAAGACAACCGCTTTAGATCAGAGCCCTCTGTGTGGCTGCGAACCCTCTCCATAGCCTGAAGCGCACAAACTAAACGATGGAGACCGCAAGGGCTGTGATTTGTCACTTTTACTCTTTCCTCTTTCAGTTTCTATTTATTTTCATTTATATAGCAACAAATCACAACAGAGTTGCCTCAAAGCACTTCAGACAGGTAAGATCTAACCTTACCAACCCCCAGAGCAACAGTGGTAAGGAAAAACTCCCTCTGAGGAAGAAACCTCAAGCAGACCAGACTCAAAGGGGTGCCCCTCTGCTTGGGCCATGCTACAAACATAAATTACAGAACAATTCACAGAACAATTCACGGACAAATATACAAGAAATGCTACTGCGCACAGGACAGGAGGATCGCCAACACGAATACAACTCCCATCTCTGAATGGAGCTGCACCTTAGAGAGAAAAAAACAGAATCAGGCATCAGAAAGACAAAAAATACTGTATAATTTGCCAGCATTAAACAACAAGAAAAACAGAGAAATACTAAGGTGATCACCGGCCACTAGCCCTAAAACTTCGCTAAAAGACCCAGAATTTAAGTAAAGTTGAGGCTGCAGCCCACTCCAATTACTAAAAAATTAAAAGAGTAAAAAGCGTAAAACAAAACTGTACCAGTATGCTAGCTATATGGAAGGGAAACTAAGTGCGTCTTAAGTCTGGACTTGAAAATCTCCACAGAATCTGACTGTTTTATTGACGCAGGGAGATAATTCCAGAGAACAGGGGCACGATAAGAGAAAGCTCTGTGACCCACAGACTTCTTATTCACCTTAGGGACACAAAGCAGTCCTGCACCCTGAGAACGTAAAGCCCAGGCCGGTACGTAAGGTTTAATTAGGTCAGCTAGGTAGGGAGGTACCAGTCTATGAATAATTTTATAGGTTAGTAGCAGAACCTTAAAATCTGATCTCACTGGGACAGGAAGCCAGTGAAGAGACGCCAAAATGGGTATAATGTGGTTGTACTTTCTGCTTCATGTCAAAAGTCTGGCTGCAGCATTTTGAACCAACTGGAAACCCCTAATGCTAGACTGCGGTAAACCAGAAAACAGAACATTGCAGTAGTCCTATCTAAAAGAGATAAATGCATGGATCAGGGTCTCAGTATCAGCCATAGACAGGATGGGACGAATCTTCACTATATTTCGCAGGTGGAAGAAAGCAGTCCTAGTAATATTTCTAATGTGGAGGCCAAAGGACAATGTAGGATCAAAAATTACCCCATGGTTCCTCACTTTGTCAGTGTGATGTATGATACACGAGCCGAGACTGTGCATTAACTGGTCAAATTGAACCCGATGTCTCACTGGACCAAGAAACATCATTTCAGTCTTATCAGTGTTTAAAAGTAAGAAGTTTCTAGACATCCAACTTCTCACTGCTGCAAGGCAATCTTCTAAGGATTTTATGTGAACGAGATTACCAGCAGTTATCGGCATGTATAACTGAGTATCATCTGCATAGCAGTGAAAGGTAATCCCAAAACACCACAATATGTGCCCAAGGGGTGCTATATAAAGGGAGAAAAGCAGGGGGCCTAAGACAGACCCCTGTGGAACCCCAAATTTCATGTCACTAAGGTTAGCGGTAGTGTTACTGTACAAAACACAGTGAGAACGACTGGTCAAGTATGACGTCAGCCATGCAAGGGCACTCCCAGTAATCCCAAAATGATTTTCCAGCCTATCAAGTAGAATATGATGATCCACTGTATCAAATGCAGCACTGAGATTTAACAGCAACAGAACCATAGTGTTGTCCGAATCCATTGTAAGCAGAAGATCATTCACCACTTTAGTGAGAGCCATCTCTGTGGACTGATATTTTCTAAAAGCAGACTGCAGTGGCTCAAAGAGATTATTCTCAGTAAGATAGTCTATGAGCTGCCGTGACACCACTTTTTCCAGAATTTTAGAGAAAAATGATAGATTTGATATCAGCCGATAGTTTTTCAATACATTAGGGTCAAGATTAGGTTTCTTAAGTAATGGTTTAATCACTGCAGATTTGAAACATTTAAGAACAGATCCATAAGATAAAGAAAGATTAATAATTTCCAGCACAGTCGGCCCAAGAGTGGGCCACAGGTCCTTAAACAGTTTTGTTGGTATAGGATCAAATAAACAGGTTGTGTTTTTTGTTGACATTACGAGTTTTGTCAGCATGCCTAGTGAGATACTATCAAATTCTTTAAATCAACGTAATACCTCAGTAGTGGCGCCCACCTCAATAGCAGGGTGTAGTGGCTGGATTAAGGCATGCCGGGATATGTTTAACCTAATGTCTTCTATTTTCTTCCCAAAGTAATCCAGGAAATCTTGTGCTGTAAAAGGAGAGCGAACCACAGGTGGTTATCCATGCATAAATGTTGCCACCGTGTCGAACAAGAACTTTGAGTTATGCTTGTTTTTGTTGATCAAATCAGAGTAGTAGGTCCGCTTTGTAGCCAATAATGCATGCTTAGTCTAAGATAGCATCACGCCACGCAAGGTGAAATACTTCTAATTTTGAACGACGCCATTTCCATTCTAGACCTCTTGATTTATGCTTAAGGTCTCGCAGATAATCACTGAACTAAGGTGACTGTGTTTTGGGGGACCGCGGTTTTAACACAGGTGGTGCAATCATGTCGAGTGTAGTTTTGAGCACTGAGTTTAAACTATCCACAAGTCTGTCTACTGACTGGGTATTTGTCAGATGTGAAGCTAAGATATCAGGCAGTCTAGCTTCGAGTTCAGTCTTAGTTGAGGAGTTGATGTATTGCCGTAATGATATTTAAGGTGGTTGTTCCACTAAACACGGCAGCGAAACTGTAAACTTAATAAGTGAGTAATCAGACACCACTGATGTAAGAGGCATGATGTCAATATTCGTGAGAGCAATACCACGTGCGAGAACCAGATCCAGGGTATTTCCACTAATGTGTGTCGAATCCCGAATGCATTGCCGAAATCCTAATGCATCCACAATTTCCATAAATGATTTGCAGAGGGGATCAGAAGGCTTATTTATATGAATGTTAAAGTCACCAATGATCAGAATGTTATCTACACTAGTTGACAAGTTAGAGATGAACGCACCAAATTGATCTAAGAATTCAGAATATGGGCCAGGAGGCCTATATACAGTGACAAAGTAATACGACTGATTTTTATTCTTCTGACCTTGGCAATGTGTAATATCCTGAGCAGAGCGGAGAATCAGATGCACAAATGAGTTATATTTGTGACCCCCAACAGCTAATAAGCTAAACCTAGTTTTATAAATAAGAGCAACACCCCCGCCTTGCTTCGCATCACGAGGGACGTGACTAAATGTATATGCTGGTGGGCAGACCTCATTTAAGGGGAGGACAGCTGTAGGTTTAAGCCAGGTTTCACATAGCCAAATCACAGCTAAGTGATGATCAATAATTAGATCACTGATCAACAATGATTTTGAGGACAGTGATCTTATGTTAATGAGACCCAGTCTAAGGACCTCAGTGGGGTTGACAGTTGAACTATTTGGGTTTAGGGGTGGTTCCAGAGTAGCATATATAAGATGCCTCGAAGTAGGTTTAGGTTTGAGACATTCCACGCGCGTTGTAGGTAGGGAGGGGACCAGAGATTATTAATCGATGCCGACACATCTTTCTGGCAAGGTCACAAGTCCTCTCTATGTCCATTTTTGTGACCTCTGAGTGCTTCATCCTGATATCATTGGTGCCAACGTGAATAACTATGTGAATATATCTCATGTCATGTTCCTTCATCTGTCTTCACTTCTGCAGTGTCAGCACCCTAAGACGAGATGCAATGTTGGGAGCTCTGGCCCCAGGAATACATTTAACGTCAGCCGGTATCTGTAACCTGACTTTGCGGGTGATAGAATCCCATATCACTAAAGTCTGGTGTTTCGCCTGGAGACAGGAGTGGAAGTCACTTGTGCGCTCAGAGAATTCAAATCAGGCAAATCCAAGGGGGAGAACCGATTCACAGTTCGCACTGGCGAGTGTGATCGGGGTGCCACAACCATGCACCAAGCCCTACGGGGCTTCCTCCGCCTAGCCACCGTCCGAAAGCCATCCTCCACAGCCGGCATTTATAAGCTGATGCTAATGGGCTCGCTAGCCGGCCCAACACTAACCTCATCTGGAGTGCCCGTAACATCTAACTCCACTGAGGTAAGAAGCTGCTCTAACGGACACGGCTCTCTAAGAGAGCCACACTATCTTCCAACATCACCCAGGATTTACGGAGGGTGTAAAGTAGGATTTGTAGTGTACTTTTGCACTAAGAAATTCAAGAATGTAGCCAAGCAAACACAAGCTAACCAATAATGGATAAGCTAATCATTCCTAAGGCACACACAGACGCAAATAAATGAATTAAAATTTACAGCAGTTACACTGAAAAACTAACAGAAGTATTAAACAGGTAAAAAAGCAGCAGCTATAAAATACACTAAACAGTCAATTAACAGAAGTATAAAAAAATGAAATGAAAAAATGATGATGGGGGTCCGAAATAGTTAACGCAAGCTAACCGCTAGCGAAAATGCTAGCCGCTCCTAAGATTTTACACAGGAGTAAAATAATTACTTAAAATTCACAGCAGTTCGACTGAAAAACAAACAGAAGTATTAAACGGGTAAAAAAGAAGCAGCTATAAAATGTAACGACGGGGGGAGGGGAGGAGTCGACCTAGCTAGCGAAAGCTAACCGCTAGCGAATGCTAACTGCTAGTGATTCACAACGGGACTGTTGTTAAATAACATTCAGTGTAGACACAATTAATAACCAGAAGAGTGCTTGTATTCAGTGGAATACATCCATACTTCCATCATATACTTTTGCAGTGCACACACTGATTACATTTCAATCATGGATCAAATAGGTTTGGCAGAAAAGTCTGCAAATATGGCAAACTTTGCAACACAGAGGCAGAAGAAGCCGCTCAAATGATCCAATCTAATGGAGGAAAATTCTACGTACCGTACCGTTGGTTTGGAAGTTGATGATTAAATAAAGAAGTGGAGGTCAGGGACAAGATGATCCAGAAAAAAAGACACTGTTCCTGTTGTAAACTGCATAAAGACAGGATGGAGAACATTAAAAGGGTCACGCACACATCAACATCATTGCATGGCCATGGAATTACAGAAGCATAAATCAGACTTTAGGATTTTAAGGTACCATGCCGTATCAGACTTAGGAAAGAGCACGACTTGACCAAATGTAATCTTTTTATTGTGCATAATGTCCAGCTCTTATTTAATGCAGGAGTTTATTTTTACAAACAAACTTTTGACAAGGTCATTAAATGAGGCAGGCCCCTATTCAAGGTCAGGCATTTAATCAAGGAAATACGTAAATGAAATACACCTAAATGGTGCTGGGGATTCCCCGCAGATCATTCGCAGGGCTGTACAGTGCAAGCGTTTTGCTCGCATATTGCGCCTAAAATTTGATTGTGCGAGGAAAAAAATAAAACGGGCGCACGTGTGCGAGAATGTATTTCAACCCTTACATTCGCATTTTGCTCCTAAAATAAATACAGTGGTCCCTCGCTATAACACGGTTCACCTTTTGCGGCCTCGCTGTTTCGCAGATTTTTTTTAGTCCAATTTTGCATGCTTTTTTTTTTTACAGTGCATTGTGTTCCGCGGCCTCATCAAGCAGCCGGTCGCGACACCGCGAAGGGAGAGCACACGCATTGTGTTCTGCGTGTCTGTTTATAAGAATCTTCTCACCCAGAAGAAAAAAGAACGCCAACAACGACCCATAACTGTGTTCTACACTTGGAAAAAGACACCTGCAGCGAGGTGTGAGTCAGTGGAAAAAGACATGACAGCGCAGCGGCGTCAGGATGAAGAGGCGCGATCAGACGAACTGTGAAATACTGGTCAGTCACTATTATTAATTTCTTGTGTCCAACCTCGTACGTTGATCATTAAAATTAAATTTGTTACTTCTAAAAGCCATCATAATTATTTATAGGAAAACGTTCTATTTTTATTTCTCAAACAAATGTTTGGGCCTGAAAACAGGTTGGTCTTATTTTTCTACACAGGTTTGAACTTTGAGAGTGTTTACACACGAGAGAAAAGTGAGAAAATGTTCATGCCTGATTGAGAAAAGTGTATAAAGTGTGTAGTGAGGGGTTTTACAGCTTTAAAACGTCTATAATAATTGTAAAAAATAACGCTGAAGAGCACCAAAAGAAGCAGCCTAGCGGTCTCCACCACTGAAGACCTCATGAGGATCACCCTGGAGGGGCCAGCTTTAGAGGACTTTGATCCACATCCTGCTGTGGACTGTTGGTTGAATGTAGCTAAGCGTAGCAGGTGACCTGAGTATAAAAAGTGGGACCGGGATGTTATGTGTGTGTGAGGGTTTAAAATAATACAAGAAATACACAGCAAAAAGTAATGAAATGGACAAAAGCAATGATGTAAATAACGATAGAAAAGGAAGTAAAAAAAAACAATGAAATAAATACAACAATAGAATCATATAAAATGTGCATGTCTGTGTGGAAAAGGTACTCTCTGTACAGTATGTGTCTTTGCGTTAATAATAAAATTGCATCAAGAAATTTCACAGTGCTCCTAAATTTTTATCTGTGCTCCTAAATTTTTTCATTTAGGAGCACCTGTACTCCTACTGAAAAAGCTAAGCGTACAGCCCTGAATCGGCGCCTCCTGACTGTAACTAAGCCGTTACATACATATGACAGCTTTTGTCTGTTTTATACATATAATGGATTTTGTCCATTTTATACATATAGCGGATTTTGCCCGTTTTATACATACAGTGGATTTTGATTATAATGGACAAAATTCGCTGGTCCACCTGAATCCATTACATGCGCATTTTACTGTAGTTTATCTTGGCTGCCAATGTTGACAAAATGTAGGTAATAGAAGCTGGAAAAACTACACTGGCTTGCAAAAGTATTTAGCCCCTTGGGATTACACGCATTTTAATTTGTTTATGGCATTTCAAATACACAAAGTAAATCAGGCTTCTCAATATAAAATTTTCTAAAATCATCTTCCTTAGACTCAAACTGAAAGTCAATCGCTACAACTTGATATAAATTAATTAAAAATATAAAAGCCATGATGATGGGTTGCATAAGTAATCAACCTCTTTGGTATAATACCTGTAAATAATGAGTTTGCCAGTTTTCTTCAGACAAGTCAGGGGATGGATACATGAACATTTCCAAGTCACTGAATATGTCTTGAACTTTATTTACATCAGTTATGAAGAAATACAAACAGTATGACACTCTATGGTAAATCTGTGTGGAGTAGACAGTTATCAAAAACTGACTGACTGTGCTAGAAGGAGAAGCTTCATGATGAAGTGGGTTTTCTTTAAAAAAAAAAAAAAGCATCTGAGATGCAAGCCTAGATTTAATGTTTTGGTAAAAGAAAACCCTCCTCTATACCACTTTATAATGAAGTTGTGTAACTGGTGATACAAAATGCAAAGCACGCACTATGCACAATTTCTCCAATCACAGCCACAGAAGCCTGTTGTGTGGGCCGCCAGAAGAGGAGGTACTGCTGGCCCACCACCAGAGGGCGCCCTGCCTGAAGTGCGGGCTTCAGGCACTAGAGGCTGCTGCCGCCTCACAGGAACAGCCGAGGTGACAGCTGTCACAGTTGATGAGCTGTCACCGATCATCTGCACTTCATCCCGGATAAAAGCAGGATGACACCTCCACCACATCGCCGAGATATCGTTCTTCTAAGGAGGTAATATTCTCTGCCGTACTAAAGGAATTATAACTTACGTGTGCTCTGTTAGCAGCCGTTGTCCTGTGAAGCCTTGTCAGCCGATTGGTGGTTTGTGAGAGTGCCGACGTCTTCGCCTCTTAAACAGGAGCTGCACGAGTGTGTGATTTGAGGTGGAGGTGGAATTCCCACCGTTGTTGTTACTGGGTGTACACACACCCACACTTGACTGTCTTTGCTCTTCGCCAGCAGTACCAGATCCGACACGCGGAGACGGTGGCCACCTGGGGGACTCGGGACCTGGCAGCTCCTGTATCCTTCGGGTTCGGTGGCGGAGGAAATCGTGTGGTTCCGGTTCTTCTCTAGACGGACGTCTCCTATCGTCGAGCCTGCCCACACGACACGTTTATCCATTGACTTTGTATCATTCTATAATCTGCTGTGTATGGTTGTGGCATTCACAACAGTAAAGTGTTCAAATTTGACTCCTTCTATTGTCCGTTCATTTGCGCCCCCTGTTGTGGGTCCGTGTCACTACACTTTCACAACAGGATATCTCGGCCAGCGTCATGGACTCCGAGGGGCGTCACCCAGCGATTGAACGGCCAATGGGAGAGCAGGGTGCACAGGTGTCTGCAGGAGGCGTGATTGGTGAGTTGCAGCACATCCTCACCGCCTTTACGGCTCGGTTGGATCAGATGACCGAGCAAAACATCCTCCTGAACCGCAGGGTGGAGGCTCTCTCCGCAGAGGTGGCAGCGAGCGCTCAGGGCGCTGCTGTAGCTCCTCCTCCTGCCGACCCTGTGCAGGATATAAATGTTCCAGTGGTCGTTCAACAACCCCTCCCACCATCCCCTGAAGCATACATAAGCCCCCCAGAGCCGTACGGAGGTTGTGTGGAGACGTGCGCGGACTTTCTCATGCAGTGTTCGCTTGTCTTTGCACAACGTCCCGTCATGTACGCGTCTGATGCTAGTAAAGTAGCTTATGTGATTAATTTGCTTCAAGGAGAGGCACGCGCTTGGGCTACGGTGCTTTGGGAGCAAAATTCACGGCTCCTTCATACGTACACTGGGTTTGTGAGGGAGTTCAAAACCGTGTTTGATCACCCTAACAGGGGAGAGACTGCTTCAACTGTGCTGCTGTCAATGAGACAGGGACGCCGGAGCGCAGCCACTTATGCAGTCGACTTCCGCACTGCGGCTGCGAGGTCCGGCTGGAATAACGCTGCGCTCCGCGCCGCCTTCGTAAACAGACTGTCGTCGGTCCTGAAGGAGCACCTGATGGCCAAGATCGAACCGCGGGAATTAGATGGGCTTATCGACCTTGTTATACGGTTAGACAATCGGTTGGAGGAACGTAGTCGGGAACGAGACGAAGGGCGTGGCCGGGCACGCACCGTCCCTCTTCCTTCCGGGTCCGAAAAAGGTCCGTCCTTCCCACGCTCCATGGCCTCTACGCCCCGTGTGACTACAGCTCCCCCTGCTGACGAAGCTATGGACACGAGCAGGGCCACATTCAGACCACCGAATAGACAGAGGAGGCTTCCCCGCGGGGCGTGTCTTGTTTGCGGCGCAATTGAGCACCAATTGAGAGACTGCCCCGAACGGTTAAACACCAACGCCCGCCCCTAGAAACTGGGCTTAGGGTGGGCCAAGAAATTCACGTGGGACACACACATATTTCCACACGACTCCCAGTTACAATCCTTAGCGGGGATTTAACCCTTCAGGCCCCAGCACTGGTAGACACAGGGTCAGAAGGGAATCTGCTGGATAGCAGATGGGCCAGGGAGGTAGGGCTCCCTCTGGTGGCGCTGCCTTCGCCATTGCAGGTGCGAGCACTAGATGGAACCCTACTCCCTTTACTCACACACAGGACACTACCAGTAACTCTGCTGGTGTCAGGGAATCATCGGGAGGAAATAGAGTTTTTTGTGACTCCCTCTACCTCCCGTGTGATTCTGGGGTTCCCATGGATATTAAAACACAATCCCCGGATTGACTGGCCGTCCGGGGTGGTGGTACAGTGGAGCGAGACCTGCCATCTTTTGTGTTTAGGATCCTTGGTCCCTCCCGGATCCCAGGCTAAGGAGCAGGTCAAAGTCCCTCCCTATCTGTCGGCGGTGGCGGTTGAGTACCACGATCTTGCTGACGTTTTCAGCAAGGATCGGGCACTCACCCTTCCCCCGCACCGTCCGTACGATTGCGCCATCTATTTAATTCCAGGCGTGGAGTTCCCGTCCAGCAGGCTGTACAACCTCTCACGACCTGAGTGCGAATCGATGGAGACCTACATCCGGGACTCCTTAGCTGCCGGGCTGATCTGGAACTCCACCTCCCCGATGGGAGCAGGTTTCTTTTTTGTGGGCAAGAAAGATGGCGGTCTTCGTCCATGCATTGATTATCGGGGGCTGAACGAGATCACGGTTCGCAACCGATACCCGTTGCCTTTGTTCGATTCGGTGTTCACCCCCCTGCATGGAGCCAAAATATTCACGAAACTGGATCTTAGGAACGCATATCACCTAGTTCGGGTCCGGAAGGGAGACGAGTGGAAGACGGCATTTAACACCCCATTAGGTCATTTTGAGTACCTGGTCATGCCGTTCGGCCTCACTAACGCCCCCACGACGTTCCAAGCTTTGGTAAATGACGTCTTGCGGGACTTCCTGCACCGATTCATCTTCGTATATCTGGACGATATACTCATTTTTTCTCCGGACCCTAAGACTCATGTACGGCATGTACGTCAGGTCCTGCAGCGGTTGTTGGAGAACCGGCTGTTTGTGAAGGGCGAGAAGTGTGAGTTCCACCGCACCTCTTTGTCCTTCCTGGGGTTCATAATCTCCTCCAACTCCGTCGCCCCGGATCCGGCCAAGGTCACGGTGGTGAGAGACTGGCCCCAACCTACGAGCCGTAGGAAGCTGCAACAGTTCCTCGGCTTCGCAAAGTTTTACAGGAGGTTCATTAAGGGGTACAGCTTGGACAGTGCGCCGGCTCCTGGACGTCCGTCGAATGGGCCGGGGTTTCCAGTATTTGGTGGACTGGGAGGGGTATGGACCCGAAGAACGCTCCTGGGTGAAGAGGAGCTTCATCCTGGACCCGGCCCTCCTGGCCGATTTCTACCGTCGCCACCCGGACAAGCCTGGTCGGGCGCCAGGGGGCGCCCGTTGAGGGGGGGGTCCTGTTGTGTGGGCCGCCAGAAGAGTAGGTACTGCTGGCCCACCACCAGAGGGCACCCTGCCTGAAGTGCGGGCTTCAGGCACTAGAGGGCGCTGCCGCCTCACAGGAACAGCCGAGGTGACAGCTGTCACTCATCAACTGTGACAGCTGTCACCGATCATCTGCACTTCATCCCGGATAAAAGCAGGATGACACCTCCACCACGTCGCCGAAATATCGTTCTTCTAAGGAGGTAATATTCTCTGCCGTACTAAAGGAATTATAACTTACGTGTGCTCTGTTAGCAGCCGTTGTCCTGTGGAGCCTTGTCAGCTGATTGGTGGTTTGTGAGAGTGCCAACGTCTTCGCCTCTCACTCTTTCCAGATAAGTGCTTAAACAGGAGCTGCACGAGTGTGTGATTTGAGGTGGAGGTGGAATTCCCACCGTTGTTGTTACTGGGTGTACACACACCCACACTTGACTGTCTTTGCTCTTCGCCAGCAGTATCAGATCCGACACGCGGAGACGGTGGCCACCTGGGGGACTCGGGACCTGGCGGCTCCAGTATCCTTCGGGTTCGGTGGCGGAGGAAATCGTGTGGTTCCGGTTCTTCTCTAGACGGACGTCTCCTATCGTCGAGCCTGCCCACACGAAACGTTTATCCATTGACTTTGTATCATTCTATAATCTGCTGTGTATGGTTGTGGCATTCACAACAGTAAAGTGTTCAAATTTGACTCCTTCTATTGTCCGTTCATTTGCGCCCCCTGTTGTGGGTCCGTGTCACTACACTTTCACAACAGAAGCCTGTAACTTCTTCTGGGTTGTCTGGGTGTCTTGGTGTCTTTCCTCACTCTTCTCCTTCTTGCACAGTCACTCAGTGGAAGATAATTTTATCACTGATAATTTTAGAATTTTTTATATTGGGAAACCTGTTTCTGTGAAGGTTCTCAGCTGTCCAGGTGGTTTCCATAATACAGAAGCTTGAATCTTTGACTGGACTGGGTTGCCTGAGCGAGAGGACGTTTCGCTTCTAATCGCAGAAGCTTCCTCAGCTAAAATTCTTGCTCTGGTAGTCTGACTTCTGTCTTGACTCTTGTAGAGAAGAATAACAGAAGTCAGCAAAAGATGGAGTTATTAAACCTAACCAGACCCCTCCTACCAAGAGGCAGACTGCTATTAGCTAGTGACCTACAATTGCAAGTACTACTCTTGATTAACCAGCAGACACAAAATCAAACCAGTAACCTTTTAGACTCTGGTCCAGAAACTGTAGCTTCACTAGCACCTGAGGTTCATTCCTACTTTTTGGTACCCACTAACCAGAATCCCAACCGATAATCTTGGATGGTCTCAGATAAAGCCCACCAAAAAAAAAGTTGCACATCCTTCACTGCCCACTTGAGATTGGTTCCAAAAGCAAGCAGGTTCTGCCTTGTTGCCACAGTGTTAGCTACACCAAAAACAACCACAAGTGGGTGTGAATGCCATTTTTTGTCAAAAACTCTGTTCTGGGTTTTGTTTTTATATTTGTCCATTATATGCTTTCAAATTTGACATGCATATTTTTTTGTTTTGTGTCCTTCTTGAAGAAAATTTACATTTTTGTGATATACAAAAGTCTGAGCTGAGCAAAAATAAAGTGAAACTGATTATGTATACAGTACATAAGACTGTGGAAACATTCTGCTTTCAAATTTTTGACTGGCATTGTATATATACTTTATAAATAGAGATGAAAAAGGTTAGTACAATTATAAATAGAGATGAAAAAGGTTAGTACAAGAAATGGATAAGAGATTACATTTTGTCAGAGAGCCACCCTCGACAATATTTGGCAGTGGCTATTCGAAAGTAGCCGTATTCGTATCATGAAATTCTATTGGTACGTAGCGTCTCTCTCATTGGTCAATATAGGTCACGTGGTCATAATGCTACGTACTTGGACATGTATTTGTTAGTGATACGTAGTTTCGTAAACTGTTAACCACAGCCACTAATCCTAACTCTAACCATAATCCCTATCCCTAACCATGACAATAACAATAACCCTTAACCCTAACCTTAACCATAACAAGACTGTGCTAGGTACGAATAGAATTTGCGAATGTTAATACAGCTATGTACAAATAGCCACTTCCACATTTTTTAAATTTAAATTGAACCTTTATTTAACCACGTTAGTCCAATTAAGATCTCTTTTACAAGGGGGACCTGGACAATTATAAAGTTTCCAATTCACCTAACCTGCATGTCTTTGGATGTGGGAGGAAACCAGAGCACCCGGTTGCAAACTCCACACAGAAAGGCCACAGATGGGAACTGATCCCATGACCTTCTTGCTGTGAGGTAATCCACCGTGCTGCCCACAAAACTAAATAAAGTGTATTTGATTTATTTGATTAACTGATTAAATGAGTTTACATAACTGTTGCCCTCCCACCGGATTGGTACAAAACCAACAATGTAATTTAGAGCAATCTCTTTTTTCTGGAGATAGAAACTTGTTCTGGCACATGATGGTGATTAAAGATGAAAAACCTACTTTCCTACCATACTAATGTGTTTTGGTGTGACCTGTTTTCACGACATTCATTCATTCATTTATTCATTCATTCACTTTGTAATTGGGTTTGGGTCATGCTGGCACAAACAAACCCAGAAGACAAACAAATTTATTTATATAATAACAAGCAGATGAGGAGGTGAAAGTATTATTTTCTATGTAAATGGATATATTTTCAAAAACCTATCTTGGGCACTCTAAAATATGAACCATATTTGAAAAAAAAGAAAGACATTCTTCCTGAGGGGAATCATAATGTGTTAAGCCTTCATATTTGCCATCAAAATAGTTAAGAGTCAAGAGACAGAGTTAACCTAGTTCAGAAGACTGATCGGTTAATAAGAAGTGTTCCAAATATATTGGGTACCACTGAATTGATATGCAACTCATGTACAGTATATAAGAGCAAACAAAAATAACAACGCAGTCGTTACTGACTCCCTATCTCTTTCATTTTTTTTTCACTGGACAAGGGCTCACAATATTTGGAGGTTGCATTCTGGCATGACAAGTGAGTGGAAGGCAGTTCCCCATATGGACGTATACAGTTGTGTGAACTAAACTACAGTATCCCTTCTTACATGTAAAAGTGATACTCTGCAACACACTTAGAGGACTCACAGGTAATGATATTTTTATATTGGCAAGTGAGCAAAGGCTGAAAAAAAGATTGTTGGCAACAGGCACAATATTAATTCATACTATATGTTGTGTGGGCCGCCAGAAGAGGAGGTACTGCTGGCCCACCACCAGAGGGCGCCCTGCCTGAAGTGCGGGCTTCAGGCACGAGAGGGCGCTGCCGCCATGGACACAGCCGGGGGTGACAGCTGTCGCTCATTACCTCTTGACAGCTGTCACCCATCTACTCAACATCATCTCACTCCATAAAGACCAGACGTCATCTCCACCTCGTTGCTGAGATATCATACTTCATAGGAGGTAATACTCTCAGCCTTTTTGTGAGATTTTTCAGCTGAGACCGCTGCAACATATTGAATGAGAGGTGGAGGTGGCATTCCCACCGTTGTTGTTACTGGGTGTACACACACCCACACTTGACTGTCTTTGTTCTTCGCCAGCAGTACCAGATCTGACAGTCGGGGACGGTGATCACCTGGGAATTCGGGACTTGGCGGCTCCAGTATTCACCAGGTTCTGGGGCGGCGGAAATCGTGTGGTTCCGGCTCTTCTCAGGACAGACGTCTTCTATCCTCGAGCCTGCCCACACGTCACCTCTGTGTATTGACTGTTATGATATTCTGTGATTGTCTGTATGTTCGTTGTGCACATTCACAAAATTAAATTGTTACTTTTTGGCTCATCTATTGACCGTTCATTTGCGCCCCCTGTTGTGGGTCCGTGTCACTACACTTTCCCAACAGGATATCTCGGCCAGCGGCATGGACTCCGAGGGGCGTCACCCGGCTGTTGAACGGCCAATGGGAGAGCAGGGAGCGCAGGCGTCTGCAGGAGACGTGATTGGTGAGCTGCAGCACATTCTCACCGCCTTTACGGCTCGGTTGGATCAAATGACTGAGCAAAACATCCTCCTGAACCGCAGGGTGGAGGCTCTCTCCGCACAGATGGCGGCGAGCGCTCAGGGCGCTGCTGCGGCTCGTCCTCCTGCCGACCCTGTGCAGGATATAAACGTTCCAGTGGTGGTTCAACAACCCCTCCCACCATCCCCTGAAGCATACATAAGCCCTCCTGAGCCGTACGGAGGTTGTGTGGAGACGTGCGCGGACTTTCTTATGCAGTGTTCGCTCGTCTTCGCACAACGTCCCGTCACGTACGCATCAGATGCTAGTAAAATAGCTTATGTGATTGCTCTGCTTCGGGGTAAAGCACGCGCCTGGGCTACGGCGCTCTGGGAACAGAACTCACGATTGTTATCAGCATACACTGGGTTTGTGGGGGAGTTCAGAACAGTGTTTGATCACCCTAACAGAGGAGAGACCGCTTCAACTGTGCTGCTGTCAATGAGACAGGGACGCGAGAGCGCAGCCGCTTATGCAGTCAGCTTCCGCATCGCGGCTGCGAGTTCCGGCTGGAATAACGTTGCGCTCCGCGCCGCCTTCGTAAACGGACTGTCGTTGGTTCTGAAGGAGCAGCTGGTAGCTAAGGAGGAACCGCGGGATTTAGATGGGCTTATCAATCTCGTTATACGGTTAGACAATCGGTTGGAGGAACGCCGTCGGGAGCGAGGCGAAGGACGTGACCGGATACGCGCCGCCCCTCTCCCTTCCGGGTTCGATAAGGCGCCGCCCTCCCCACACTCCACAGCCGCAGCGCTTTGTGGGGCAACAGCTCCCCCTGCTGACGTTGTTAGGGAAACGCACAGGGCCAAAATGGGGAGGCTGATCCGTGGAGAGTGTTTTCTCTGCAGCTCAACTGAGCACACACAGAGAAACTGCCCCAAACGGCCAAAACGACAACAACCGCCCTTAGAGACTGGGCTAAGGAGGGGTCAAACCATTCAAGTGAGACACACAAATTGCCACACGACTCCCAGTCACAATCCTGAGCGGGGATTTAACCCTTCAAGCCCGAGCACTGGTGGACACGGGGTCAGAAGGGAATCTGCTAGACAGCAGATGGGCAAGGGAGGTAGGGCTCCCTCTGGTGGCGCTTCCTTCGCCATTGCATGTGCGGGCACTAGATGGCACCCTCCTCCCTTTACTCACACACAAGACACAACCAGTAACTCTGGTAGTGTCTGGAAACCATCGGGAAGAGGTTGAGTTTTTTGTGACTCCTTCTACCTCCCGCGTGATTTTGGGCATCCCATGGATGTTGAAGCACAATCCCCGGATTGATTGGCCATCTGGGGTGGTGGTTCAGTGGAGCGAAACCTGCCATCGGGGGTGTTTAGGATCCTCGGTTCCTCCCGGTTCACAGGCTAAGGAGGAGGTCAAAGTCCCTCCCAATCTGACGGCAGTGCCGGTTGAGTACCATGATCTTGCTGACGTCTTCAGCAAGGATCTGGCACTCACCCTTCCCCCGCACCGTCCGTACGATTGTGCCATTGATTTGGTTCCAGGCGCTGAGTTCCCGTCCAGCAGGCTGTACAACCTCTCACGACCTGAGCGCTAATCAATGGAGACCTACATCCAGGACTCATTAGCTGCCGGGCTGATCCGGAATTCCACCTCCCCGATGGGGGCAGGTTTCTTTTTTGTGGGCAAGAAAGATGGCGGACTTTGTCCATGTATTGATTACAGGGGGCTGAATGAGATTACGGTTCGCAACCGATACCCATTGCCATTGGTAGATTCCGTGTTCACCCCCCTGCATGGAGCCAAAATCTTTACTAAGCTGGATCTTAGGAATGCGTATCACCTGGTTCGGATCCGGAAGGGAGACGAATGGAAGACGGCATTTAACACCCCGTTAGGTCACTTTGAGTACCTGGTCATGCCGTTCGGCCTCACCAACGCCCCCGCGACGTTCCAAGCCTTGGTTAACGACGTCTTGCGGGACTTCCTGCACCGATTCATCTTCGTATATCTGGACGATATTCTCATCTTTTCTCCGGATCCTGAGACCCATGTCCAGCATGTACGTCAGGTCCTGCAGCGGTTGTTAGAGAACCGACTGTTTGTGAAGGGCGAGAAGTGCGAGTTTCACCGCGCGTCTTTGTCCTTCCTGGGGTTTATAATCTCCTCCAACTCCGTCGCCCCTGATCCGGCCAAGGTTGCGGCGGTGAGAGACTGGCCCCAACCAACAAGCCGTAGGAAGCTGCAACATTTCCTCGGCTTTGCTAATTTCTATAGGAGGTTCATTAAGGGCTACAGTCAGGTAGTTAGCCCCCTGACAGCCCTGACCTCTCCAAAAGTCCCCTTCACCTGGTCGGATCGGTGTGAAGCCGCGTTCAAGGAGTTGAAACGACGGTTCTCTACTGCGCCAGTTTTGGTGCAGCCCGACCCTAGCCGCCAGTTCATGGTTGAAGTGGACGCCTCTGACTCAGGGATAGGAGCCGTGCTGTCCCAGAGCGGAGAGACTGATAAGGTTCTTCACCCGTGTGCCTATTTTTCCCGCAGGTTGACCCCGGCTGAACGGAACTATGACGTCGGCAATCGAGAACTCCTTGCGGTGAAAGAGGCTCTTGAGGAGTGGAGACACCTGTTGGAGGGAGCGTCTGTGCCATTCACGGTTTTCACTGACCATCGGAACCTGGAGTATATCAGGACCGCCAAGCGGCTGAACCCCAGGCAAGCCCGCTGGTCACTGTTCTTCGGGCGTTTCGACTTCCGGATCACCTATCACCCCGGGACCAAGAACCAGAGATCGGATGCCTTGTCCCGGGTACACGAAGACGAAGTCAAAACAGAGCTGTCGGATCCACCGGAGCCCATCATTCCGGAGTCCACTATCGTGGCCACCCTCACCTGGGACGTGGAGAAGACCGTCCGGGAGGCCCTGGCACGGAGCCCGGACCCTGGAACCGGTCCGAAGAACCGTCAGTATGTCCCACCAGAGGCCAGAGCTGCAGTCTTGGACTTCTGTCACGGTTCCAAGCTCTCCTGTCATCCAGGGGTGCGAAGGACCGTGGCAGTTGTCCGGCAGCGCTTCTGGTGGGCGTCTCTGGAGGCCGACGTCCGGGAATATATCCAGGCCTGCACCACCTGTGCCAGGGGCAAGGCAGTACATAAGAAGGCCCAAGGACTCCTCCAGCCGCTGCCGGTGCCTCATCGCCCCTGGTCCCACATCGGCCTGGATTTCGTCACGGGCCTCCCGCCGTCCCAGGGCAACACCACCATCTTCACGATAGTGGACCGATTCTCCAAGGCGGCCCACTTCGTGGCCCTCCCAAAGCTCCCAACAGCCCAGGAGACAGCAGACCTCCTGGTCCACCACGTCGTCCGTCTGCATGGGATACCCTCCGACATCGTCTCTGATCGTGGTCCCCAGTTCTCCTCACACGTCTGGAGGAGCTTCTGCAGGGAACTGGGGGCCACCGTGAGCCTCTCGTCCGGGTACCATCCACAGACGAATGGACAGGCAGAGCGGGCCAACCAGGACTTGGAACAGACCCTCCGCTGCGTCACATCCGCGCACCCGACGGCCTGGAGTAACCATCTGGCCTGGATCGAGTATGCGCATAACAGCCAGGTGTCTTCTGCCACCGGCCTCTCCCCATTTGAGGTGTGTTTGGGGTATCAGCCCCCGTTGTTTCCCGTGGTGGAGGGAGAGGTCGGTGTGCCCTCGGTCCAGGCCCACCTACGGAAGTGCCGTCGGGTGTGGCGCTCCGCCCGTTCTGCCTTGTTGAAGGCCCGGACGAGGGCGAAGACCCATGCAGACCGCCGGCGATCCCCGGCCCCTGCTTACCAGCCCGGGCAGGAGGTGTGGCTTTCCACGAAGGACATCCCCCTCCAGGTGGACTCCCCAAAACTTCAGGACAGGTACATTGGCCCCTTCAGGATCCTCAAAGTCCTCAGTCCTGCCGCAGTGAAGCTCCAACTCCCGGCTTCACTGCGGATCCATCCGGTTTTCCACGTGTCCCGCATCAAACCTCACCACACCTCACCCCTCTGTGCTCCCGGACCGGCGCCGCCTCCTGCTCGGATCATCGACGGGGAGCCGGCTTGGACGGTGCGCCGGCTCCTGGATGTCCGTCGGATGGGTCGGGGGTTCCAGTACTTGGTGGACTGGGAGGGGTATGGACCCGAAGAACGCTCCTGGGTGAAGAGGAGCTTCATCCTGGATCCGGCCCTCCTGGCCGACTTCTACCGCCGACACCCCGACAAACCTGGTCGGGCGCCAGGAGGCGCCCGCTGAGGGGGGGGTCCTGTTGTGTGGGTCGCCAGAAGAGGAGGTACTGCTGGCCCACCACCAGAGGGCGCCCTGCCTGAAGTGCGGGCTTCAGGCACGAGAGGGCGCTGCCGCCATGGACACAGCCGGGGGTGACAGTTGTCTCTCATTACCTCTTGACAGCTGTCACCCATCTACTCAACATCATCTCACTCCATAAAGACCAGACGTCATCTCCACCTCGTTGCCGAGATATCATACTTCATAGGAGGTAATACTCTCAGCCTTTTTGTGAGATTTGTAACTCTGTTATTGTGAGAATTTGCAGGAGAACCGGTCGTTTGTGAGGAGGCTGTACAAGACGGCGCTCCTTTTCAGCTGAGACCGCTGCAACATATTGAATGAGAGGTGGAGGTGGCATTCCCACCGTTGTTGTTACTGAGTGTACACACACCCACACTTGACTGTCTTTGTTCTTCGCCAGCAGTACCAGATCCGACAGTCGGGGACGGTGATCACCTGGGAATTCGGGACTTGGCGGCTCCAGTATTCACCAGGTTCTGGGGCGGCGGAAATCGTGTGGTTCCGGCTCTTCTCAGGACAGACGTCTTCTATCCTCGAGCCTGCCCACACGTCACCTCTGTGTATTGACTGTTATGATATTCTGTGATTGTCTGTATGTTCGTTGTGCACATTCACAACATTAAATTGTTACTTTTTGGCTCATCTATTGACCGTTCATTTGCGCCCCCTGTTGTGGGTCCGTGTCACTACACTTTCCCAACACTATATCAGGCATTAGCGAAAAGTAAGTTGTCAATTTCAACTCTCAATCAACGTTGAAGCTATGATTTCTCACCAACTGTTTACTAAAACAACGCTTTGGATAATCAGTTGGATAATGAGTTGAATAATGAAGGTAAACCTGACATCTTCTCTGTTGATACAAGTGTCAGTGGTTGGGGGTGGGGTGAGAGGGTTGGTGATGGCAAGCAGCTTTCCTGTGTGGTAAATGCTGAGCAGGTGGAACAGACAACTAATCCAGAAAGAGAATCCCTTCTCTCTGCAGTACCTTCTACTCTGCCTTAGCCACTGTTTCATGAATCATAAAAAATGTGAAATTCAAATTCACAGTTTGAAATGAAATAACTTCTGTAGCGCTATTTAAGAATATATTTCCAAGAGGTTTTAATCTTCATTAAACAAAACAGTGCCTCTCTGGGAAAGCCACTCATAAATGTACTTTGCTGTTGGCCACTTCTTTTGACTGCTCCCATTAGGGGTTGCCAGTGTACACCACTCAACCCTTTCCATCTGAACCTGTCCTCTGCATCTTCCTCTGTTTCACCAACCATCTGCATGTCCTCCCTCAGCACATCCATAAAACTTCTTTTTAGCCTCCCTCATCTCTTCTTGCCTGATGGCTCCATCCTCAACATCCTTCTCCCTATAAACCCTGGGTCCCTCTCCTGCACATGTCTGAACCATATCAGTCTCAACTCTGGCTTTGTCTCCAAACTATCAAACCTGTGCTGTCCCTCTAACAAGCTCATTCCTAATTCTGTCCATCCTCATTTCCAAAGAAAATTTCAGCATCTTCAGCTCTGCCACCACCAGCTCTGCCTCCTGTTAGTGCCACCATCTCTAAGCCATATAGCATAGCTGGTCTCACTGCTGTCTTGTAGACTTTCCATTTCACTCTTGCAAATACCCTTTTGTCACAAATCACTCCTGACACCTTTCTCCACTCACTCCACCCTGCCTGCACTTTCTTGTTCATTTCGCTATCCCACTCTCCATTACTTTGGACAGTTGACCCCAAGTATTTAAACTTATCTACTGTCACCCCCTTTATTCCTTACAACCACACAATTTCAATGTGCTCCCCTTCACTCACAAACATGTACTCCATCTTGTGCCTACTGGCCACCTCACTAAGCCAGTCTGAACCTGCTCTCTGCTCTTACTACAGATCACGATGTCATCTGCAAACACCATAGTCCACAGAGACTCCTGTCTGATCTCATCCGTCAACATGTCCATCACCAGTTGGAAACTAGAAAGGGCTCAGAGCCATTCCTTGATGTAATCCCGCCTCCACCCTGAATGCATCTGTCATTCCTACTGTACACCTCACTGTTGTCACACTGTCCTTGAACATACATTCTGCACTTCCTCATACAATAACACAATGTTTCTTTTGGCATCTTGTCATGAGCTTTCTGTAAAACCTCATACACAGTGCAACTCCTTTTGGCCTTCTCTATACTTCTCCATCAGCACCCTCAGAGCAAACATTGCATCTGTAGTGCTTTTTCTCAGCATGAAACCACATTGCTGCTTGCAGATCTTCACATCTTTTATAAGCCTTGTTTCCACTACACTTTCCCAAGACTACACACTATGTCTCATGAAGTTTATACATCTGTAGTTGTTGCAGCTCCGCACCTCATCCTTATTCCTAAAAATCAAAACCAAGACATTTCTTCTCTACTCCCAAAGATTTTATTAAAGTCTTGGTATGAACTCCATTCCCATCTCTGCTAAACATTTGTATGCCTCCACTCGTTAGTCATTTGGAATAACTGCCTTTCAGGTCTTCATAGTTGAACTTGCTTCATTCGTACTAATATCTTGTACTTCCTGATTTACTCTCTTCATATCATCCAGACTTTGCTCTCTCATACTCTGTCATTTTCTTCATCATTCATCAGCTCCTCAAAATATTCCCTCCACCTTCTCAACATGTCCTCCTCACTTTTCAGCAGATTTCCACCTTCATCTTTCAAAACCTTTCCTACTCAGTTATTCAGTCTGGCCAATTGTCATAAGTACTTTTCTCCTTCCTTAGTGTTCAACTTCATGAACAGCTGGCTATATGCCCTTTCCTTAGCCGTTGCCACATCTCTTTTCACCTTACCCTGCATCTCCTTGTACTCCTGTCTGCTTTTCCTAGTTCTTTTTTGCCAACAATCTTCTCCTTATAGTTTCCTGTACATCTACATTCCACCACCAACTCTTGTTATTTTCCTTCCTCTGTCCAGATGTCACACCCTGTACCTTCCTAGTTGTCTGCATCACCACATCTGCTGTAGTTGTCTATTTGTCCAGGATCACTTCACCTCCTTCCAGTGCCTGTCTCACAATAACAATAACCCTTATCCCTAACCTTAACCATAACAAGACTGTGCTACGTACGAATAGAATTTGGGATTGTTAATACAGCTATGTACAAATAGTCACTTTTATTTAAATTGAACCTTTATTTAACCACGTTAGTCCAATTAAGATCTCTTTTACAAGGAATAACCTGGACACAAAAAGTTTCCAATTCACCTAACCTGCATATCTTTGGATGTGGGGCGTGGAAGTTGGAGCACCCAAAAGAAACCCACATAAACACAGGGAGAACATGCAAGCTCCACACAGAAAGGCCCCAGGTGGGAATCGATCCCATGACCTTTTTGCTGTGAGGCAACAGTGCTAACCACTAATCCACATTGCTGCCTGATTTTTTTTGTCCATGCAGAAAATACCAGAATCCAGTCATAGGTTTTTGCGAGTCCAGCTTATTAACACGTTACTTTCCTGATTACCTCCTCCTGCTCCATGAATTTCACAGAACACACCAAGCAACACCCTTGATGTGTTACACGGATGCAGGCACCGAATGGGAAAGTCTGTCCAAACTTTTGACTGGCATTGTATATATGGGTAATGGGTAAGAGCTTGCATTTCATCAGAGAGCCACCATCGACAATATTTGGCAGTGACTATTCGAAAGTAGCCGTATTTGTATCATGAAATTCTATAGGTACGTAGTCTCTCTCATTGGTCAATATGGGTCATGCGGTCACAAGGCTATGTACGGACATGCATTTGCTAGTGATACATAGATTCTTTTTGTTAACCACAACCACTAATCCTAACTCTAACCATAACCTCTATCCCTAACCACGGCAATAACAATAACCCTTAACCCTAACCTTACCCATAACAAGACTGTGCTACGTACAAATAGAATTTAGGATTGTTAATACAGCTATGTACAAATAGCCACTTTTTATTTAAATTGAACCTTTATTTAACCACGTTAGTCCACAATTAAGATCTCTTTTACAAGGAAGAACCTGGAAACGTATAAAGTTTCCAATTCACCTAACCTGCATATCTTTGGATGTGGGGTGTGGAAGTCGGAGGATCCAGAAGAAACCCACATAAACACAGGGAGAACATGCAAGCTCCACACGGATGGCCCAGGTGGGAATCAATCCCATGACCTTCTTGCTGTGAGGCAACAGTGCTAACCACTAATCCACATTGCTGCCTTTTTTTTTGTCCATGCAGAAAATACCAGAATCCAGTCATAGGTTTTTGCGAGTCCAGCTTATTAACACGATACTTTCCTGATGGAAGTAACTAAGGAGCTGTCCAGATTCAAACCTCTAAATGCTGCAGTCGTAGGTTGGAATATACTTTGAATAGTTCTGTGTTTTTAAGCACATGACACCTGAGGATTTACTGGTTTACACCCACGATGACTATAGGCGCGAGAAAAATCAAGATGCTGCACTATATGCTCATGACGACATGTTTTAAATGTTAACCCTAGCTCTGCTGCACAAGAAGGTTATCGTTCCGATGAACTAAAATTAGCTTAGCCACTAATCGGCTAGTTTGGGTCTCCAAGTTACCTGCACTAAGCTAGCAAAAAAATACAGCAAGAGTGTGGCTGCCCTTTGTAACATTTCCGCAAAAGACAAAACACATTGCTTACTGTTCCAGCGTTTTTCTTACCGTAACGTGAAGCAAGCAGTTGGTACTCCGAGTTCAGACACATAGAAAAAAAATTACATTTCCCACCCTCTTGCTGAAGCACTTCGTTCTGTTGTCATGGCACTGACGCTAAACGGAGCGATCAGACGAATCAGACAGCTGTGCGCAGGAACGGAAACAGAAGGGGACGATGGGAAATTGAGTACAAATACAAACTGCCCTTCACGCATGTGTTAAGAGCCTTTCAGACTTGTTCTTATGCTTCTTTTTTCTTTCGTCCTTGGTATAATGGCGGTTAGCAAACCAAGTCTGCCCCACCAGCTCGGCTGGTATATGGATCAATAAAATGATAGAGTGAAGAACAAAACCCCAGTTGCCTAACTTTAAAGTATTTTCGTCTTCTTGTTTAGTCTCCAAGACGTTTCACCGCTCATCCATGTCAGTAATAAAAAATAATTTTAACAAGTTATTTGGAGAAATGTCTTGACTAAACATGGGAACACATTTTGAAAGTGGGCGCACAGATCGAGGCAAATACATTTGGGTTGTTTCCAATGTGTATTTGTAGCCCAAACATAAATCCAACCATTTTTTTTGTATTTTTTTATTTTCTACAGTGGCCATAACAGGATGTCAAACAAATGCTCCATTGCAGGTGACTTGTGATAATATATAGGCAAGCAGGGTGTACCTGCAGCCATGCATTATAAACCAGCTTATGTAAGCGTGGCTCAGAGTTGTTAATGAAATACATACGCAGAGGTAGACTTTAGCCTGGTTTTTGGTGGTCTAAAGTGCAAATGTTCATATATTGCCAAACAGGCAATATAAATGTTCTAGGCCACACCTATTTTTAAGCAAACATGCCCAGGAGCGCAAGTGTGTGTGATATTTACAGAACATGGGCGATGGGCATTAAAATGGCTTTGGCCATCGAGTCAGGCAGAATTTAACACGTGTGTTGGGCTGTCTGTTGCTTTGTGCCAGGTGGAGAATAGACACCAAGAACTTCTAGCTATCTCCTGCCTGGATGAATCACAACCTTCAATGACAGCTTATGTCATATAGGCCATGATACACTCACCAGCCACATTCTAGATGTGGTGAAAACAACTTGCTGAAGTTCAAACCGAGCATCAGAATAGGGATGAAAGGAGATTTAAGTGACTTTGAATGTGGCATGGTTGATGGTCGCAGATGGGCTGGTCTGAGTATTTCAGAAACTGCTGATCTATGGGGATTTACACACACAACTGTCTCTAGGGTTTACAGAGCATGGTCTAAAAAAGAGAAGATATCCAGTGAGCAGCAATTATGTGGACAAAAATGCCTTGTTGATGTCAGAGGTCAACAGAGAATGGCCAGACTGGTTGAACGGGTGACTGCGTTGTGCCATCATGTCAATATGGACCAACATCTCTGAGGGCTGTTTCCAACACCTTGTTGAATCTATGCCATGAAGAATTAAGGCAATTCTGAAGGCAAAAGTGGGTCCAACCTGGTACTAACATGGTGTAACTAATAAAGTGGTTGGTGACCATATAATATACACAGCTGAATGAAGATACTAATGCTATATGTTTGACTGTTTTATTTATTATACTACTAATTCCTTTGTGCACAGTTCTCAAATAGGTTATTATGGGGTCTGCTTTTGGTTTCCGGCCTCAAGCTTTATGAAAACAGACTTATGTTGCGTTACCATTATTCACGATTTTGTTTTTCTCACATGAAATTTTAGATCATTATAATTAATTTATATTTTATAATTTTATTTAATATTTAATTGGTCCCCCCCAAAATTAAAGGTTTCCTAATAGACAATATAACTGTCCAACCAAACAAAAACAAAGGCAAACAATTTAGTCAAAATAAATAAATGAATCAAATAAAATAATCTGTCTACAATTCAGAATTGAGCTAGAAATCTGTACATGAACACATTTCCCTGTCTCGCTGTTGGCACAGTATTCTTGCGTTAACATGAGAATACGCCTGATTTTTCGATATCTACTGTCATCACATCCATATCTTATATCTATTCAGTGTTTGACTAACACAACTATGTAGTTATTTCGGTCAACACCTACACATTTGAAATAAACATTTAACACTTGTCTTTGTCAATTAACAACAATGTGTTGTGACTTTGAAATAAAACATATTGTGCATGAGATGATTTATCATGTTTAATATTGGGTTGAAAAACCAGTGCAACAACTATTCTGTGTCTCTTGTCATCACATGCCCCATTCTATAGACCTACAAGCGCAACATTTAATAAAGAAAAAATATCTAGTGGTTGTTCTCTAACTGCTGCATTATTTTGGGATGTTAAATTATTATATTTCCTAGTGACTATATCTAACAATCTCCCAGTATAAATGCATCTCTGGGGATTTGGAGCTCAGTGTAATTCTGACTAAATACCATGTTTTAGTCTGTGTTAAAGTAATGCAAAACTGTCACTGTCAGATTTAAGATGAATAGTATGTTTTTGTATTTTGATGTGTGCTTTGTTCGTAATAATTGGAATAATAAGATACTTCTTGCACATAGCTACTGCATGAAATATTGCATCTTGTGCATAAATATTTATTTCATAATTGTCAGAATAATAAGATACTTCTTGCACAGTTACTGCATGAAATACTGCATCTTGTGCATAAATATTTATTTTATAATTATCATAATAAGATACTTCTTGCACTTACAAATAGTTACAGCACGAAATACTGTGTCTTGTGCTTAAATATTTATAATTATCAGAATAAGATACTTCTTGCACATAGTTACAGCATATAGTGCATCTTGTGCATAAATATTTATTTTATAATTATCGGAATAAGATACTTCTTGCACATAGTTACAGCATGAAATACTGCGTCTTGTGCATAAATATTTATAATTGTCAGAATAAGATACTTGTTGCACATAGTTACAGCGTGAAATACTGCGTCTTGTGCATAAATGTTTATAACTATCAGAATAAGATACTTCTTGCACATATAGTTACAGCTTGACATAGTGCATTTTGTGCATAAATATTTATTTTATAATTATGAGAATAAGATACTTCTTGCCCATAGTTACAGCATGACATAGTGCATCTTGTGCATAAATATTTAGTTTATAATTACGAGAATAAGATACTTCTTGCCCATAGTTACAGCATGACATAGTGCATTTTGTGCATAAATATTTATTTTATAATTATGAGAATAAGATACTTCTTGCCCATAGTTACAGCATGACAGTGCATCTTGTGCATAAATATTTCTTTAATAATTATCAGAATAATAAGATACTTCTTGCACAGTTACAGCATGACATAGTACATCTTGTGCATAAATATTTCTTTTATAATTATCAGAATAATCAGATACTTCTTGCACATAGATACAGCATGACATAGTGCATCTTGTGCATAAACATCTTTTATAATTTTCAGAATAATATCATTCTTGCACATAGTTACAGCATGAAATACTGCGTCTTGTGCATAAATATTTATAATTATCAGAATAAGATCATTCTTGCACATAGTTGCTGCATGAAATATTGCATCTTGTGCATTATTTCTTTTATAATATAATAATAAGATACTTCTTGCACATAGTTACTGCAGGAAATAATGGATTTTGTGCATAAACATTGCTTTCAAATAAATTTAAAAAATATACAGGACTCGCCCGGAATTTGAACCCGGGACCTCTCGCACCCTAAGCGAGAATCATATCCCTAGACCAACGAGCCACGTCCAACAAATCCTGGACAGATATTTTCAAAGATCGACTCTTGCCACGTTGACTACAACTCAATACAGTGCGCAGATTCTGTGGAGACGCTCCACGGACTTTTCTGATCTGTCTCACCCAAAACCTAGAACCACACCGAACACTAGAGAGTACATACCGTTGATCGGCGTGGCCGCCATCTTCTGTAGGTAATCATTCGGACTAAATTTCGAAAACAATCTTAAATGTTCAGAACGTTTTCATTTGCATTATTACAAGTGAGGGTTCATCACATAATGGCTAGACTAATATCAAAAATAATAAATCATATGGCCTACTGTAATTCTTTTTTGTAGCTTCTATTGTTATGGTAATATACTACTATTTTACTATGTTATACTACTACTAATAAACTAATATTTTAAGGTTTGGTTTTCATTGTAGTTAAAAAAAACAATTCCACGATTGAAAAAAATATTAATGCTGTTAATTACAACAGTTCCTCCTACTGGTGTTGCATTTACTCTGTTGTCGTAACTGCAACATGTTTATTATGTATGTCCTGGTTAGTCACAGTATACAAACACAAGGACTGACTCTGAGTCAGGGTCCGCACATTACACATTTATTTAAGCGACACGACTAAAAGAAATTAACAGTTAATGTAACAGTACAAACCACACAAATAGCGAATGTAGTTTCACTTGACCCAATGTACCGCAAAGCTGTCACTTCAGACTTACACACTAATACATTAATCTCACTGTTTTGCGATTTATTGTCCTTTTTGTGAATTAGACATTTACATCAAACATATTGCAATAATCTGTTCCCATCACAAGATGGCGGAGAAAAGCTCTTAATTCTATTCTAGTGTTGGTTGGAAATACGTCTACAGCCGGGCAGTGAAGCATCATGGGATGTACAGGTCCGCAAAGTCCTTACACAATAACGAGTTCCATCTACAGGCGTCTTAAAGGTACTGCAACAAGCTCCGTTTCAGTTTCTCGCGCTGGAAACTGTAAATGAATGAGTGAATCCAGCCCAGACAGCTTGGGTAGATAACTCAAAACACTGCTTTAATCTTGTAATTCACCATATTAAAATAACATAATGAGCTTTAAGACATTTTCAGACTGTGTCTAATTTTTTTTTGGTAATTTTATTTCTTTGCAAATGTAGCTTTGACACAAATACAGAAAAAAATTCTCTTCAGCACTTAAAGCTGTATTACATTTTGGTGGAAGGGAGGAAAAAAAGATCCACAAATGCATTGGGTGATCCTGGGAAGGCCCCACAATTTGTCATTTTTATTTCACACATCAAAGGAAACCAGCAGCTTGTAAAAATACAACATTCAACACTTCACTATATACCAATAATCTTTCAGTATACATAAATTCATCATATGGCATTATTCCACATATGTATGACGGGATGTGTGTTATTAATCCCACCTTTTTCATTAAAAAGACATTATGCAGGTGATGGCATATTTAAAATGTAAGTTCAAAGAGAGGCTTCAACATCGTTTGGATGCAGACAGGGTGCCACATTATTGCTTTGAACTTCAGAGGAAAAAAAAAAAAATCTTAGAAGCAGCAATCAATTTATTACCCCCAAGTTTTCAGTTGCCAACTGAAAACTTGCAAAAATGGTACTAATCCACACACAGTATGCCAGGAATACATGAACAAAGCACATCGCACCATGGGCACCACACAACAACCAAATTAATATCTGGGCAGAGAAAGATTTCTGCTTCTATACAATACCCTCGTGCATTCCCAGGTTGAATATCCAAATGCTGTATGGTGTCGATGGATGAAAAAGGCCTTTTAGACTACATAGTCCAACACTGAGCCACCAAACCTGTGTCACCCAGCAGAGACCTCACATGAAGGCAGAATAATGTAGGCGATATTACAGAGGTGTTTACAATCAGTTATGACCAGGATGCAGGATTCATCAGAATGCAAGGACCCACCAGAAGCTACTCCCCAAAAGTGTTCAAGGAGAGCCAGGTCAAGCAACAGGAAACACTACTTCTCAAAGGGAATAGAGGACACCTGGAATAATCTGTTAGTAAATGTAGTATCAGCACCAATCTTAAACCCATATGAAAAAAAGGCTGAACAGATGTAGGAACAAACCACTATACTAGGATTATAAAGTGGAACCAGTCATGACCAGAGACAAAAGCCAAATTCAAATTATTGACAAAGCAAATGAAAAGCTGTATAGAGCAGGGCTGCCCAAATCTGTTCCGAGAAGGCACCTGCCCTGCATGTTTTTTCCCCACTCTCTTTGCTCTATCTATGCCTAATTAACTGACAAGTGTGCTCAGCCAGAGCAATGCGGAAACACCAGAATAAAAAAAAAATAATAATAATGATCAGATGTGAGCAGAGCAGGTAGACAAAACATGCAGGCCAGGTGCACTATTTGGCCCATGAATATTTTTGAATGTGGGAGGATCCAGACATAAGATTGGTCTGGTTCCCAGGCTTTACATGATCGACCCTTTTCTCCAGGCTCCAGCTCTTATAAGCAGCTGGTCAGGCGTCAATAAACATCTTTCCAGAGCACACCACAGGGAGTCACCACAGGGAGTCGCCACAGGGAGTCGCCACAGCAGCTTTATTTAACAAAAAGCTATCACAGCGTGCAGCACAGATGGAGAACAGGACTGTTTATCGTGTCTATTTCGACTGAGTTTCTCAACTGAGCATCTCAAAGGTTCTGCTGTGATTCAAAAGTGCTCCAGTGTTTTGCTGCAGGTAGAAATAATAAACCTTCCCATTACAACACCTAAACAATCAAACTCTATACTCTACTACAGCATAAATAGAACAGTAAATGTTCTAAACTATTAAAGAAAGCTGTAATAAATGCAGTTTTCTGATGCTTAGTGTGCTGTGCAGCTCTACTAGGTAATAAATTCAAAAGGTACTTAGGCAGCATACAGCCACCAAAGCCCAAAACCCTTCCTCTTAAACTAGTATGACTTGCCCCCCCCCCCCCCCAATCCTCTCCCTTTTTAAAGATCTAGCAATTTTTTAAAATTGTTTTCTGCTCCAGATTAGACAGAGCTATTTCACCATATTTTGTGAAAATAACCTCAAAAAGCTTGAAATTCTCACATTCACTTGCCCCCAAGATGTAACATGATCTATTCCTGGTCATATTAAAGTATCATTTGATACATGTTATTAGTAAAATGGCCTAATGTATCTTATTATACAAATAATGAAAGTTTATGAGTTCACCTCATGAATATTTCATGAGGTGAAAGATGATACCTCCCAGCTTCCACCAAATTAAAAATTTGTTCCATTGAAAGAATGGAAAAACATTCATTATTTGTTTTATATAACAGTGAAAATAGATCCTTAACATTTGGTATTTTATTAATTTAAAAACAGAAAAAGGACTTACATTTTGGTGTGCATTATTTGGGCTTAACAGTCCAACACAAACTTTAAATAGGAGCCCAAAATTGTTCTCAGTAGTCTGTGATGCTGTCCACAGACTTTGTGTACAGACTGCCATCTGCTTTCCTCACTCCAGCGAAAAACCTGCATCAGAAATTTGTCCAGCTTTTCATCCTAACTTCATCCCAACAGCTCTTCATGCCTCCAGACAGCTTACGGCGTGGTGGATTTTTTTTTTTTTTTTTGAAGAATTAGCAGCATCAATTAGCCCCTTCAAATAGTCGTCCTCCAGCAAAACAAAGTCCGCCATGTTAGCTAAACACCGGCCGCGGTAGTGTTAGCATGCACGGTGGTCGGGGCGTGCAATAGCACATTTCATATAGCACTAAAATTGTATGCTAAAAATAACTATTGCGCGGTCAATGAAATACAATGGCAAATGGTACGTGACAAGCCACCAATCAAATGACAAGGATCCACTTAGCCGTTATATATGTTCTGAATTATTATAAAATGTCTTGGCTATACATCTTTGTGGCTCAGTAATCTATTACAGGATCAAACAAAACCGGTGCACCAAGATCTTTGTGAATTCATGCACTGGTTTTGAAATACCACAAATATTGTACTTTCTTGGTACAAAGTTACTTTAAAGTCTATTATAGAAAAATATCAAGTTGACATCTCTACAAGCACTACTCAAAGATACATTCAGAGTTTGTGGTAGGTGGCAAATAAAAAAATAAAATGTTATAGTTGGTGATTCTTTTCCTTTACTTAACCCATTTTGATTTCTTGCATAAACACATTTTTCAGGGTCCTGTTAGGACTGACTTAATTCTATGACAGATGCACTTCTGTAATATGGTATTAAAGTCTATCTTCTCACAAGTTAGATACTTAGATACAATACTTATCAAATATTTTTAACATTTTAAATAATTTTTCTATGTTCCACAACACATTAAAATACATTAAAATCTCAGCACAATTCAAATATTTCAACAGCTGAACAATATCATTCTTAAAATACAGTAAAAATAACACCTGTCTTAGTAGTTTCCTGTACATATCAGTGTTTATCCAGTTTCAAAAAAAAATAAAAAAAAAAAAAAAAAATAATTAAAAAAATAAAATAAATAAAAAAAAAATAAAAAAAATACAAAAATCTGGACTTTGCTGTTTCCTGAACAGGTGCAGACTGTATTTAGTGACAAAATGAACCTTATATAGACCTTTGAACACTAATAAAATGGTTATACAGAATGTTGGAACAGTAAAATTAAACTGCTGATATCAACAACTTGTGTTAAGCAGCGTCTCACTCATCATCACTATATAAATTGAACTATAACTGATGTGCACTCTTTAACAAATAATGGTGTACTTTTTTCTTCCAGCGGTGTGCTTCTGATCTGTAGCCGCCTGAAACACAGTTTACTCACTGCATCTTACATGGATGTACAGTAAAACACACCTAAACAGTCATCGTGTAAACCGGATATTCACACTCACGGACAAAAACAAAAGTCCCAATGCCTTTGTATGGTTTTCCATTTAATAAACACCGCATATAATGGATTTTGTATAACAGATTTTCGCTAACTTTGGACAAAACGTCCTGTCCGATCGCAATGCATTTTCATTAAAACCACTCACGTGTACCGGACAGAGCAGTCTGGTTGTGCCCAGTAACAGAGCTACGAAATGAGGTTCAGCACAGACGCTCTCTGATTCAAGGAAAGTGGGTACCGTGTTTCCTTGATTAAAAGCCTGGCTGTTTATTTTTTCAAACTGTGCTCAGACCCGGGTCCAAAACGAGGCAGGGCGTAATTCAAGGCCAGCGATTATTAACAAAATGCTGCTTGTTGCCTGCATTATAATATGGTGTTAAGTATCCCTGGGTGTGACAAACCAAACTGCTTTAGATCAGAGCCCTCTGCATGGCTCTCCAGAGTCCGATGCACACCTGCTAAATGATGGATACTGCCAAAAGGATGCGATTTGTTACTTTTATGTTTCCACTTCTTCCTCTCCACCATATTTTAATAGTTTTTGCAGTGTGCATGCTGATTACATTTCGGTCATGGATCAAATACGTTTGGCAGAAACGTCTGTAAATATGACCAACTTTACAACAAGGGGTCAGAAAAGACACCCAAATCACCTGCAATTCATGGAGGGAAATTGTATGTACCATGTCATTGGTTTGGAGGTTGATGATTGCATAAAGAAGTGGAGCTCATTGAGGGACAATTTAATCCAGAAAAACGCCTGTTCCTGCTGTAAAACGAATAAAGATGCAACAGAGAACTTTAAAAAGGGTCACGCGCGCGTTGTCATTCCATGGCCACAGAGTTACAGAGCTGCACAAGTATAAATCAGGCTTTAGCATTTTAAGGTACCACTCCACAACAGATTTGGTGGGGGGGACGTTGCTCGACCAAATGCTATCTTTTTAATGCAAATAATGCCTGGCACTTATTTAAGGCAGGCATTTATTTTTCCTCAAAGTTTTGACCCAGTCATTAAATGAGACGGGCCCCTATTCAAGGTCAGGCTGATAATCAAGGAAATACGTAAGCCTAATTGGTGCTGGGGATTCCTCATAGATAGTTCTGGCCTGCTGACTGTAACTAATCCGTTACATACATATAATGGGACAAAATTCGCTGGTCCACCTGAACCTGAATATGCGAGTTTTACTGTGTACCAAAACAAGCAGTTTATCACTGACTGATTAAACAAAAGGACTTAGATATACTAGTTGGGGTTAACAAATTTATACTCATTCACTTTAAAATCAGGTGTGATACCACTTTTCAGATCAGTGCTGGGACTTCTGTAAATAAAGCTAAGGTAACTTTTTAGATGCATGCTTCATGGCTGACAAGCCACAGTTTTACACTGTCCTAGGAAGAGACCAGTTGCACAGTCACACTAAATTGGTGAGGGACAAACTCCATCTGTGTAATTGTTACAGTTTTGTTACCATTGTTATTAAGATTATTTTTGATATGGTAAATTTGTATACCATATCAAAAATAATCTTAATAACAATGGTAACAAAACTGTAACAATTACACAGATGGAGTTTGTCCCTCACCAATTTTGTTTACCATCTTCCATTTAAAAAATAAAAATAAAAAGACAGAAAGAATGTAAAAATGATAAAAAGAAATTGATACCAACAGAGAAAACAGTAAAAACAGGGTGATACTGCAGCACTAACGTTAAAAAGAGTTCAACCGAGAGATGAAAAAGCCTTAAGAGGCTTTTAGAGGATGAGCTGCAATGGCGGACAATGATTTTCGGCTGGCATATAGAGTCCAATGAGTCTGGGTGGAGGGGAGTGGCTGATGGGAAGAGATGAATAAATGTGAATGAGGAAAAGCACAGTTATAGAACCTTCTGGAGGATGGCATTGGGCACTTCCAAAGTTTCATCCTTCACCAGAACAATATCATAACAGTCCAGATATTTCTCCAGATGCTCCTCCACCTGCAGCATCAGAAGGAAGGAAAACTGTCAGCTGAAGTTTTACAGTTCAGCTTGATAATCTCTGAGCTGCCACCAGCAGTTGATGTCACGTAAGGAAAAACAGGATACGTTATTTTCCCACTACTTGGAATGTCTACAGTTTATAAACAATGTCCTTCAAGAACATCTGGACTTAAGACTTGCAGATCTGTCAGCATTTTGCAAATTGACAGTTGGTTTTACAGTTAACAACCGTGCAGGACATTGCAGAATTTGGGGGTGAAACAATAAAAGCGTTGAGAATTCTGAAGGTTAAGTGTCACCTCGTTTCCTGGCTTCAGGTTACGGAACATTTAAAAGATTATAGTGTGTGGTAGCTGTGAATAAATCATGTAATGGGCCTGGGTTGTACCTTATCATTGAGAAAGCCAATCTTGAGAATGTTGTCAATATTGGGCACACCATCTGCCATGCTGAGGTCCCCCAGCGAGTCGCCCATCAGGATGATGTTGCAGTTATTCTTCAGTTGCTTGAAGTACTCTGTATTACGCAAGGCACCATCGTGTTTGTTGTACACATGAATCAGTTCCCCTTTGAAACCCCTCACGATGCCCTGTCAGATGAAGGAAATACCCAGCTATTAAGACAGGTCATGATGTTTTAGTTTCATGGTGAAGATGTACGTGGTATTTAACAGTAACCACAAAACAAGACCTCCTCAAAGATTTCTGTCATTACTGTGGACATTTATGGAAACACTGTATCAACAATCAGGGTGCAACATGTGCGAGGAACCCGCAGTATAAATATGAATGAAATATGAATGAATATATATCATTCAGTACAACTGACAATGCCATGATAAATAAATATATTTATGCGAAGAACTCCCCCAAAACGTTATCAGCTTATTTACATCATAATCACCATATATGGTGTGAATAACATTGACCTGGAGTTATAGTCACAAGAATGTACGCAGAGACACAAATGCAAGCACATCAACAACATGTCCTGCATACGGTCACAGTGAAGGAACAGACTACTTACTTAACAGCTGCTACTCTTATGACAGGTGAATGTTTTTATTGTGAAGCTTATTCACAATATTCATGTTATGAATTATTATGCAGCTTGATGACTTGAGAACAACTTGACAGTGACTTCGTCCCACCTCTGGTAGCTGAAGTGTCAAGCCTGTAGAGTTTTACAAATCTGTACTGATACAGAGCAAATGCTTTGAGAAGATTTTGCAGTTGCAACGCTAAATGCTAACGCAATGCTAAAATACCCTCAGCCGTATGAGCATGGTCTTCTTTATAATTGGCAGTCATTTAATTGGTTATTGGTACATTAATTATTAAGATCCTACTGTCTTATGTACAATTTGTACAGTACATGTTCAATCAAGTCCCCATTTTGTCACCTGATAATTTCACAAGGATCACAACGGAAATAAGCGTTTATGCTTTATTGTGTTATCCATGTATCATTGACACATTCACCTTTGTATGTTTATACTGATGTTGCAGAATAAACTCAATGAAATCAATTAATCAATCAATCATAAACAATATTTTATTTACGCTTTAACGGCATCCGCAGGAGGGTTTCCGTGTGCGTATACGTGAACTTTTGACCAGAGTGGAAGTTAGCTTTGAGTTAGTGGAAGTTAGCGTGCATGCTGATGTCTGCGAGATGTCTTGTAAATCACTCCAGAGGTGTTATGAGGTTACAAAAACAGCATTTTCAGTTTTAGAAGTGTTTGTCAGTAGTTTTTACATAATATGCGGGAAAGATGCTATATTTGTACACAAACAAAACCGAGTTAGCAACTAGCCAGACCAGCCAGTGATGTCACCATGCTAGCATCCACAAAATGTCTTGTAAATCACTCCAGATGTGTTATCAAAACAAAAAGAAAAAGTTTTCAGTTTTAGAAGTGTTTATTTCTCGCTAATGTTTACATAATATATGAGAAACATGTTATATTTAACCAGAAACAGAGTGGTTTTGGAGCTTCACAGAGTGACGTCACAGTGCCGCGGTACTCTGATTGGCTTTCACCCCTGCCCCAGATTTGCATAATTTATTGCATAAAAATACGAATCACTTTTTAACCTCTTAAAATAGTTGACCTATTTTTAGCCATCTTTGAATATGTCCAAGGTCTGTGTTCCAAGAATGTTCTCTGTAAATTTGAAGACCCTGGCAGTAATAGGACTAGACTTATGCTGAGCACAGACAGACGGACAAAGCCTTCGCAATACCCGATGCCCCATTTTGATGGCCTCGGGTAAAAAATGTTTCTGTGAGAGGGAGAGAAGCAACTATCTAGCAGAGAGCTCACATTTTCATCGAAGTCCATGAAGTTAGCGACGACCTTGATATTGTTGTGGTAGACGCCTGCCTGACGAATGAGTTCTTCCAAAACGTCGCCGAGACCAGCAGAGAAGATGAACACAGGCACGTTGTGATAATGTAAGCGGTCAAAGAACTGTTCACAGCCTTCCCTGAAAATGAATAGACAGAAATGATTGGCTCAGACACATTAAATGCTCCGATACTCTGCACACAGGCCTGCTAATCTCGCACAAGAGACAAACTGTCATCATAGGTTTCCTCTAGTTTCAGTGACATGTTGAAATATTGGGGTTTGCGTCAGTAAGCATGCATTACTGCCACACCCACCAAACTACAGAACAGCCCTGAGTGACCAACTGGTCCATCTGAACTTCCCAACTGCAGTTTACAAGAAGAAGGCCAGACAAAGGGACAGAGCTGGAAAGGATGTGCAGCAGATTAGGGTGGTAAAAGATGCAGATGGTAATGTGCTGACAAGCAGGCTCAATATTTTGAGGAGATGATAAATGAAGAAAATGAGAGCGAGAAAAGGTTGGCTGATGTGGAAATAGTAAATCTGGAAGTGCAAGACATTAGTAATTTCAACTGATTTTCAATTTCAATTTATTTTCATTTATATAGCGCCAAATCACAACAAAGTTGCCTCAAGGCGCTTCACACAAGTAAGGTCTAACCTTACTAACTGCTAGAGGAAGCACACAGGCGACAGTGGTAAAGAAAGGTCCCTCTGATGATTTGAGGAAGAAATCTCAAGTGATCCAGACTCAAAGGGGTGACCCTCTGCTTGGCCCATGGTATCGACACAATTGACAATACAGGAAATTATACAGGAAATTTTGGGAGTCTATGCTGGTGCACAAGACGGGTGACCTGCAGAAGAAAACACCCACTCCCATAACTGGATGGAGCCGCACCTTAAACAGAGAGAAAAAAAAACAGAATCAGGTAGCAGAAAGACAACAAATACAGTATAATTTATCAGCATTTAGCAACAAGAAAAACAGAAGAAATAATAAGGTGATCGCCGGCCACTAGCCCTAAGCTTCACTAAAAGACCCAGACTTAAGATAAAGTTGAGGCCACGGCCTGCTCTGTTTACGAATAAAATTAATTTAGAGAAGAAAGCATAGTACCATTCTATGCCAGTATGCTAGCCATATGAAAGGGAAAATAAGTGCTTCTTAGTAAGGATGAAGTGAGGGCAGCTAGAAAGAGGATGAAGAGTGGAAAGGCAGTTGGTCCAGATGACATTCCAGTGGAGACATGAAAATGTCTTGGAGAGATGGCAGTGGAGTTTTGAACCAGATTGTTTAATAAAATCTTGGAAAGTGAGAATATGCCTGAGGAGTGGAGACAAAGTGTGCTGGTTCCTATTTTTAAGAACAAGGGTGATGTGCAGAGCTGCAGTAACTACAGAGACATAAAGTTGATCAGCCACAGCATGAAGTTATGATTAAGAGAAGTAGAAGCTAGGCTTAGAAAATAGGTGAAGATCTGTCAGCAGCAATATGGTTTCATGCTGAGAAAGAGCACTACAGATGCAATGTTTGCTCAGAGTACTGATGGGGAAGTATAGAGAAGGCCAGAAGGAGTTCCATTGTGTGCTTGTGGATTTAGAGAAAGCTTATGATAGTGCACCAAGAGAAGAGTTGTGTTATTATATGAGGAAGTCTGGAGTGGCAAATATGTGAGGGGAGTGCAGGACGTGTACAAGGATAGTGTGACAGTGGTGAGATGCACAGCAGGAATGGCAGATTCATTCAAGGTGAAGGTGGGATTACACCAAGAATCAGCTGAGTCCTTTCTTGTTCGCAGTGGTGATGGACAGGTTGACAGATTAGATCAGACAGGAGTCTCCATGGACTATAATGTTTGCAGATGACATTGTGATCTGTAGTGAGAGTAGAGGGCAGGTTGAGTCTAGTCTGGAAAGGTGGAGATATGCTCTGGAGAGCAGAGGAATGAAAGTCAATAGAAGCAAGACTGAGTACATGTGTGCAAATGTCCCAGTGGAATAGTGCGGTTACAAGGAATAGAAGGGGTGAAAGTAGATGAGTTTAAATTCTTGGGGTCAACTGCCCAAAGTAATGGACAGTGTGGTGGAGAGGTGAAGAAGAGAGTGCAGGCAGGGTGGAGTGGGTGGAGAAAGGTGGCAGGAGTGATATGTGACCAAAGATATCTGCAAGAGTGAAGGGGAGAGTCTACAAGACAGAAGTGAGACCAGCTATGCTGTGCAGTTTCGAGATGGTGGCACTAGCAATGCCACCGTCAGGATGGCAAAAGTGAAGACGTTGCGATTCTCTTTGGGAGTGACGAAAATGGACAGGATCAGGAATGAACATATCAAAGGGACAGCTCAGGTGGAATGGTTTGGAGACAAAGTCAGAGAGGTGAGACTGAGATGGTTTGGACATGTGCAGAGGAGGGACCCAGGGTATAAAGTGAGAAGGATGCTGAGGATGGAGCCACCATGCAGGAGGAGAAGAGGGAGGTCAAAGAGGAGGTTTATGGATGCGGGGAGGGAGGACATGCAGGTGGTTGGTGTGACAAAGGAAGATACACAGGACAGGGTGAGATGGAAATGATTGATTTGCTGTGGTGAAAGCAGAAGAAGCCATATCTTAGAAACAACATTGTGGAGTGAAATGAGGAATGATGCCCAAAGGTGTCAACATAAGACTTAGATTGTGTAACACAAGAACGAATACCCATTATTCAATTTGCAGTGAGTCTAGTGTTGAGACCATCCAAGTGAGTGTGGAGAAACAGATACCTGAGTACAGCGTCAGACTCTCTCACTATCTCTGCTAGTTTGTCTCTCTGTAGCCGCTGTTCCACGAGTAGTGTGTGAGACTTAAAATACCTGAAAGCACAAAAGCACACAACTGAAGTGCTTTATCAGTCTTCTCTTCATGTAAAACAGACAGGCCAGTGTTTGATATATGACAGAAGGAAAAGTACGTCTGTCATACCACTCCACCATGAATGGGTATTTCTCCTCCATAGTCAGTTGAGGGTCGATCTCAATTGGATAATATTTATTCTTGAGCTGCAGCAGCTTCTGTCGGCATTCGTCTGTCACGAGCTTGCAGTTATCGATGACATCTGCGCAGAGAGAAAGAACGGTAACCGTAGTCAATTTGAGAAAGGTGCACTTGTATTAAAGGGACACTCCACAAACATTAAACAAACAGTTAAGGCCACAATAACATTCACAGTATTATTATAAATAGAGATAGAAAATAAAATGAATTTTATAAAAGTAAACATTCTTTAACATTAATTCGCTTCAAAAAATTCCTTATATATCTTACGCAGGTATCTTACGCTACGGGCTGGAAAAGTTGTTGAAGTTTTCATGGTTGAAGGTGAACGAATTCCATCAGTGAAAGAAAAGGGCGTGAAGAGCCTAGGTCGTTGGTACTCCTTTCCAATCACAGACCGACATCGAGGGGTTGAAGTCCAGCAGCAAGCTGAAGATGGACTGAGAGCAATTGCAAAGACGAAGCTACCTGGGAAGTTTAAGGTCTGGATGGTTCAGTTTGGGCTACTACCAAGGTTGATGTTGCCATTGACAGTTTATGAAGTGGCGCTGACAAGAGTTGAGAGTACTGAAGGGAAGATCAGTAAGATGGTACGAAAGTGGCTAGGAGTTCCTAAGATGCTGACAAATGTAGCACTCTACAGTCGGTCAACGAAGCTCCAGCTTCCCTTATCATCAGTGGTGGAAGAATATAAAGTTGCGAAGGTTAGACTACAGTCAATGCTAAATGATTCCAATGACCAAGTGATAAGTAATAACCCACCGGCCCTGCAAGTTGGACGGAAGTGGAATGTTGGTGGTATGGTGAAAGAAGTTGAGGCCGTAGCACATCAACGTGAAATTGTTGGAGTGGTGCGTGAAAAGGGAGCTTGCCTTGGCGTAGTAAGAAGGCAATGATTTTGGTCAAAGGCCGGAGCTGGGGAACGAAGAAAGATCAGAGAGCAGGAGACTCGTCATTTGATAGAGGCTGAAAGGGTGTCGAGAGCAGCACAGCAGGGTCAGCAAGGTCGATGGATGACGTGGGATGTAGAGGAGAGAAAGGTGACTTGGAAGGACATTTGGGGAAGAAGTTTTGGGAGTCTGAAGCGGCTACTCCAGATGACGTATGATGTGTTTCCATCACCAGCGAACCTGAGAAGATGGGGTACTGGCAAGAAGGCGAACTGTCATCTGTGTGGAAAGTATGCTACTCTTCACCATATCTTGTCAGCGTGTCATGTTGCTCTGAGTAGAGGATGGTATACATTTAGGCACAACTTAGTTCTGAAGGTGGCTGTGAAGGCAGTAAACGAAGCGTTTGTCCCAGTGAAGAAGAGCCAACCAGTTAAGCTTGTGAGAGATGGTGAACAGGTGAGAGGTCGGAAGCAGAAGAGGACAGGCACTGGTCCAAAAAGAAAGTGGACTGTGTTAGAAGACAAGACTTTGCCAGTAGATGTGGTGGTGTCTGATTTGCGGCCTGATGTTATGCTGATTGACAGGGAGGAAAGGAGGGTAATACTTGGAGAGCTGACAGTCCCATGGGAGGAGGGTATTGATGGAACACGACAGAGGAAGCTCAACCGCTATGAAGATCTGAGGGTGGAGATAGGAGAGCGAGGCTGGAAGGTGGAGGTCATTCTTTTTGAGGTGGGATGCCGGGGTTTCCCCGCAGCATCGGTGGGTCGATTCCTGAGGGCAGCTGGTGTTGATGGATGTGAGGAGTGATAGCGCTCAGCTGACGACCCAGGCCCTGGGAAATAGCGCTTTTTGGCGTACTTTTCTCTCTAGAGTGTGACAGTTTTGGACAAGTTAATTTTTCTGGCAAAAAATATGAAGGTTGAATAAAATTGAACAAGGCTTCATGCTGGAACCATTGTGCTGCTCTTTACTTGTGGAAAAGTTTTGTTAAAAGCTGTTCACTATGAATTTATTTTTATAATATTGTTTTTGTGCAAATATTTCTTCATTTTGAAATGGATGCCTGCAACATGTTTCAAAAAAGCTGGGACAGCGGTATGTTTACCACTGTGTTACATCACCTTTCCTTCTAACAACACTCAATAAGCGTTTGGGAACTGAGGACACTAATTGTTGAAGCTTTGTAGGTGGAATTCTTTCCCATTCTTGCTTGATGTACGACTTCAGTTGTTCAACAGTCTCCACTGTCACATTTTGCACTTCATAATGCGCCACACATTTTCAATGGGTGACAGGTCTGGACTGCAGGTAGGCCAGTCTAGTACCCACGCTCTTTTACTACGAAGCCACACTGTAACACGTGCAGAATGTGGCTTGGCATTGTCTTGCTGAAATAAGCAGGGACATCCCTGAAAAAGACACTGCTTGGATGGCAGCATGTGTTGCTCTAAAACCTGGATGTACCTTTCAGCATGCGGTGGTTTGAATCATATTTGTCTAATAGATTACAATTTGTTCATGTAAATGGGGAATCTTCTTCACAGACTAAAGTTAATTATGGAGTTCCACAAGGTTCTGTGCTGGGACCAATTTTATTCACTTTATACATGCTTCCCTTAGGCAGTATTATAAGACGGTATTGCTTAAATTTTCATTGTTACGCAGATGATACCCAGCTTTATCTATCCATGAAGCCAGAGGACACACACCAATTAGCTAAACTGCAGGATTGTCTTACAGACATAAAGACATGGATGACCTCTAATTTCCTGCTTTTAAACTCAGATAAAACTGAAGTTATTGTACTTGGCCCCACAAATCTTAGAAACATGGTGTCTAACCAGATCCTTACTCTGGATGGCATTACCCTGACCTCTAGTAATACTGTGAGAAATCTTGGAGTCATTTTTGATCAGGATATGTCATTCAAAGCGCATATTAAACAAATATGTAGGACTGCTTTTTTGCATTTACGCAATATCTCTAAAATCAGAAAGGTCTTGTCTCAGAGTGATGCTAAAAAACTAATTCATGCATTTATTTCCTCTAGGCTGGACTATTGTAATTCATTATTATCAGGTTGTCCTAAAAGTTCCCTAAAAAGCCTTCAGTTCATTCAAAATGCTGCAGCTAGAGTACTGACGGGAACTAGAAGGAGAGAGCATATCTCACCCATATTGGCCTCTCTTCATTGGCTTCCTGTTAATTCTAGAATAGAATTTAAAATTCTTCTTCTTACTTATAAGGTTTTGAATAATCAGGTCCCATCTTATCTTAGGGACCTCGTAGTACCATATCACCCCAATAGAGCGCTTCGCTCTCAGACTGCAGGCTTACTTGTAGTTCCTAGGGTTTGTAAGAGTAGAATGGGAGGCAGAGCCTTCAGCTTTCAGGCTCCTCTCCTGTGGAACCAGCTCCCAATTCAGATCAGGGAGACAGACACCCTCTCTACTTTTAAGATTAGGCTTAAAACTTTCCTTTTTGCTAAATCTTATAGTTAGGGCTGGATCAGGTGACCCTGAACCATCCCTTAGTTATGCTGCTATAGACGTAGACTGCTGGGGGGTTCCCATGATGCACTGTTTCTTTCTCTTTTTGCTCTGTATGCACCACTCTGCATTTAATCATTAGTGATCGATCTCTGCTCCCCTCCACAGCATGTCTTTTTCCTGGTTCTCTCCCTCAGCCCCAACCAGTCCCAGCAGAAGACTGCCCCTCCCTGAGCCTGGTTCTGCTGGAGGTTTCTTCCTGTTAAAAGGGAGTTTTTCCTTCCCACTGTAGCCAAGTGCTTGCTCACAGGGGGTCGTTTTGACCGTTGGGGTTTTACATAATTATTGTATGGCCTTGCCTTACAATATAAAGCGCCTTGGGGCAACTGTTTGGTGTGATTTGGCGCTATATAAAAAAATTGATTGATTGATTGATTGATTGATGGTGCCATCACAGATGTGTAAGTTGCCCATGCCATGGGCACTAACACACCCCCATACCATCACAGATGATGGCTTTTGAACTCTGTGCTGGTAACAATCTGGATGGTCTTTTTCCTATTTTGTCCGGAGGACACAATGTCCATGATTTCCAAAAACAATTTGAAATGTGGACTCCTCAGACCACAGCACACTTTTCTACATTGTGTCTGTCCATTTCAAATGAGCTCAGGCCCAGAGAAGGCGGCAGCATTTCTGGATGTTGTTGATGTATGGCTTTTGCTTTGCATGGTGGAGTTTTAACTTGCACTTGTAGATGTAGCAACAACCTGTGTGAAGTGACACAACTGGTTTTCAGATATGTGCCTGAGCACACGCGGTAAGATCCTTCACACAATGTTGGTTTTTAATGCAGTGCTGCCTGAGGAGTCGAAGGTCACGGGCATTCAATGTTTGTTTTCGACCTTGCCACTTACGTGTAGAAAGTTCTCCAGCTACTCTGAATCTTCTGATTATATTATGGGCTATAGATGGAATCCCTAAATTCCTTGCAATTGAATGTTGAGAAACATTGTTCTTAAACTACTGGACTATTTTTTTCATGCAGTTGTTCACAAAGTGGCCATCCTCGCCCCGTCTTTGCTTGTGAACGGCTGACCCTTTTGAGGATGCTCCTTTTATACCCAATCATGACACTCACCTGTTTCCAAATTAACCTATTCACCTGTGGAATGTTACAAACAGGTGTTCTTTGAGCATTCATCAACGTTCCCAGTCTTTTGTTGCCCCTGTCCCAGCTTTTTTGAAACGTGTTGCAGGCATCCATTTCAAAATGAGCAAATAGTTGCAGAAAAACAAAAAAGTCTATCAGTTTGAACATTAAATATCTTGTCTTTGTGGTGTATTCAATTGAGTACAGGTTGAAGAGGATTTGCAAATCATTGTATTCTGTTTTTATTTACATTTCACACAACGTCCCAACTTCACTGGAATTTGGGTTGTAAGTGTGTAGGTGTGAGACTTGAAAGCTCAAGGCTGGGTCACACAGAGAAAAAGACTGTTGGCCATTTGAAGAGTCACAGACAGTTGCAGTCACATAACAGATTCTTTTGCAAAAGGGAATGACGCACAATGGTGGTAACGTTGTGGGACAGTCTTGTGTGTATATGGCATGGATTTTTCCTCAATAAATACAATAAACACATTATACAGTACACAAATCTATTCTAAATAGCCTCTAAGGAGAGAGAGAGAGACACAAAGCATTAAAAAAGGGGTTGTGGGGGGCAGGGTGTAGTCTTGATTCTGGGGGGGTCTGGGGGAATCTCCCCCAGAATTTTTTTTAAAAGAGCAAGTCAAATTTTGTATATTCTGGTGAATTTTAATGGGTATGAAGCCTCTGAAACAAAGAAAACTCACTTCAAACTGTCAAGTAAAAATTCTTTGTCTTCTGTAGTATTTTGATCGGTTCTAATCCAGCAAAGGTGCCAAAAGGGTGCTGTGTCGCTGGTTGTACAGTCAAAATACAAAATTGGCACCTAAAGCAATTGACAATGTTGTTCTGCTGTGCACAAAGTAACACTGTCACCCGTTTTGAAAATGCATGCGCACTGAGAAACTCAAAACTGGTTTATTAATATTTAATTGGTAAAATGCTCTCACTCGTAAAACAAATTGTCATTAAACTTAAATAAAACAGGGATGAAGTGGAGGTGTAAGAGTCAACAGGTGTTCACAGGAAGCAGTTATTTATTTCTATATTTATTTATTTATGTTCATTGTTAGTTGATTTTATCTTTTCTGTTTTGTTTTATCAGGTTCTTTTTGTCTGTTTCTCTAAAATTGTACTGTAGCATTATTAGTTATTACCTCCGCCAAGGAGGTTATGTTTTCGGTCGGGTTTGTTTGTCTGTCTGTCTGTCAGCAGGATAACTCCAAACGTTTTGAACGGATTTTGATGAAATTTTGTGGAGTGGTTGGAAATGACAAGAGGAACAAGTGATTAAATTTTAGTGGTGATCCAGATCACGATCCGGATCCCGATGCTAACGCGTTAGCATGTCTATGGCATTTTCAATGTTAAAAGTTAGCATTAATTCAAGGATTCAAAGGAGTTTATTGTCATATGCACATAGGAACATGTTCCCTGCACAATGAAATGTGTTTACTGCATTTAACCCATCCTAACTGCCAGTTAGGAGCAGAGGTCACCTTTACGGAGCCCGGGGACCCAGCTCTAGATGTATGTCCCTGCCCTGAGTCACGAGCAGGGCTGAGCAAACCTTGACCGGCTTCATGACACACTTAAACAACAACACACATAAGCCGGTCCGGTACATAAACACACATAAAAGCACACACAAGGAAAGTTTGGGAAAGAAAAAAAACTCCATTGCTGCTGTGTTGAACACAAACAGCACCACTGAAGCAAAAAAAACCCCATAAGCACAGAAAACAGTCACAGAAAAACAGTAAACAACAGTAAACAATCACAGTAGACGACAGCCGAGAATTGAATGTGTCCAGTGTTCAGACAGACAGCCCGGAGGCCGTCCTTGGCGCCATCAACAGGCCTCATCTGTGCATCCTGGGGGGGATCCCAGTCCTGAATCAGTCCACCAGAGTCCAAGGTCCCACAGTCAACATCACAGGACTGGGAGAGGGAAAGCCAAGAGAGGCGGGGTAAGACGAGGAGCAAGGCATCAGGAGTGTTCTTCGGGGGGAGGATATTATCCCAGCGGCCTTGAAGGGCAGCTGGTGTTTGGAAACCAAATAGATATCCAGATTAACAGACGCCTGAAAGATTACACTGTCTGAAACTTCAGAGTGGCTCCCAAATACATCTGAATAGAGGAGAAGAGATGTGGTCATTACTGACGATCAAAGCAGTTTTCCAGTGCAGCCATTCTCCCCGAGATGGATTCCAACGTGCAGTTAACACCCGCCGACTGAGCTTACACTGCCCTTTCAATCAAATCGATCATGTGGGGCAGCCTGGACGGGCCAATTAATGCTGCCTCCACCTTCTTAATTTTCCGGTAAACCAGTGCTATGGCCGCTCCACAAAGCAGAAACCCGGTCACCACAGCTCCAAATAAGTAAACATCTTCAACGTCCTCCACAGACAACGTGTACAGGCACATGACTTGCCACCTCCGCCAGCTGTCCATCACGTAACCCGCCACGTGTACATGCAGGACAGGTCGGGTCCTCCGCTCCCGAGTGTCTTGTAGAAAAAATAGTGTCAATTGCGTTCAGAGACCACTTGATTAGATCCATTTTGCCGTTTCCAGAGGAGCAAGGCTGGCAGCCTCACAGACAAACATGCTACAGTAGCAGGAAAGTTGGGGAGGGAGGAGGAAAGAAAAATGCGACGTCCCGACCGAGAGCAAGAAGGCAAAAAAAAAAAAGAGCAGTTGCAGCTGTCATCATGTTCGGGTGCATTTGTTTTCAAATTGTAATAGTTTTTAAATGTATTACACGCCAAGGAGATTATGTTTTCGGTCGCGTTTGTTTGTTTGTCTGTTTGTCAGCAGGATAACAGAAAAAGTTTTGAAAGGATTTTGATGAAATTTTGTGGAGTGGTTGGAAATGACAAGAGGAACAAGTAATTAAATTTTAGTGGTGATCCGGATCACGATCCGGATCCAGGAATTTTTTAAAGGATTCTTCACCATTGCGGGATGGGGGAATTTTGACATTCTAGTTTCTAACTCCACAAAAACAAGGCAGAAAGGCTTGAAAAAAATTAGGGTGTAACATAGTCAAATGTTCTATCAAACAACAAAGTTTGGTGATGATCGGATCCGGATTCCGGATCTGGTGATCCAGAATATGCAAAAATATAGGGAAAATAGAAAATGTGCCAGTGTGAGGTGACAAATGAAGCTAGAGATGCACAACTAACACCAAATTGTAGCTGAATCTGTACTGATTCAGTAAGGTGTCATGAGATTTGATGTAGCTTCAAATGTTATGGAGCTAGATCCAGAAGAAAGCCACCATTACCGAAAAATCGTTTTTATACAATAACTTTTGAACTGATAAAGACATAAAAGTGATTCCAAGTTCTAGTGACATGTTTTCATGGTCAAGGATGTCAAATATAAAGGAAAGAAAAGTGTATGTATCATAGTTTTGGTTGTAACACTGAACTGTTGAATAGATCACTGTGCCAAGGAGGGAATCTCTTTAGAGTCAGTGACCCTATGGCCTTGTTTAGAGAAGTCAATCAATCAATCAATTTTATTTATATAGCGCCAAATCACAACAAACAGTTGCCCCAAGGCGCTTTATATTGTAAGGCAAGGCCATACAATAATTACGTAAAAACCCCAACGGTCAAAACGACCCCCTGTGAGCAAGCACTTGGCGACAGTGGGAAGGAAAAACTCCCATTTAACAGGAAGAAACCTCCAGCAGAACCAGGCTCAGGGAGGGGCAGTCTTCTGCTGGGACTGGTTGGGGCTGAGGGAGAGAACCAGGAAAAAGACATGCTGTGGAGGGGAGCAGAGATCAATCACTAATGATTAAATGCAGAGTGGTGCATACAGAGCAAAAAGAGAAAGAAACACTCAGTGCATCATGGGAACCCCCCAGCAGTCTAAGTCTATAGCAGCATAACTAAGGGATGGTTCAGGGTCACCTGATCCAGCCCTAACTATAAGCTTTAGCAAAAAGGAAAGTTTTAAGCCTAATCTTAAAAGCAGAGAGGGTGTCTGTCTCCCTGATCTGAATTGGGAGCTGGTTCCACAGGAGAGGAGCCTGAAAGCTGAAGGCTCTGCCTCCCATTCTACTCTTACAAACCCTAGGAACTACAAGTAAGCTTGCAGTCTGAGAGCGAAGCGCTCTATTGGGGTGATATGGTACTATGAGGTCCCTAAGATAAGATGGGACCTGATTATTCAAAACCTTATAAGTAAGAAGAAGAATTTTAAATTCTATTCTAGAATTAACAGGAAGCCAATGAAGAGAGGCCAATATGGGTGAGATACGCTCTCTCCTTCTAGTCCCCGTTAGTACTCTAGCTGCAGCATTTTGAATTAACTGAAGGCTTTTCAGGGAACTTTTAGGACAACCT